>NC_066583.1:601242543-601542543 GCF_024323335.1 Lathyrus oleraceus | reverse complement strand
GTGCTGCCAACACTTACCCTGCTGCAATGGCATGCTTAATGTATGACCTTATTATGGACACGCATGAGCTGTTACTGTTACATGTCATGTTGCAGATTGTGTCACTTCTGCAAGCCTAATCCAGTTGTTATGCATTGTAGTTTGTGGATATCAGAGGGTGTGTTTATGCAGTTCCGCAGCAGGCCAGCTCCATTTGGTTCATGGCTTGCCAACAATACTTCATGGCTTGGTTTGTGCATTAAGCTTTCATGTGACTATGCTTGGTTTTGACTCAAGACTTATTAGCGACATGTTGGTTCAAGACCTGTTGGCAATGTGTTGGTTGAGACTTGGCAAATGCAGCAGGGCAAAGTAAGAAACTCCAAAGTTCAAACATGACCAAGTTAGCATTAAAGTGAAGAAAACAAACCCACATGGAAAAAAACAAGGTCAACATGGACATGGAGCATGGAATAGTGGTTAGGGTCAGTCCTTTGGTGATTAGGGTTGACAAAGGATTTAGGGTTGACTTTGGTCAAAGTTGACCAAAAAGTCAACTGTTGACCAAAGTCAACAATTTGTCAAAGAGGTGTTTTCTTTATGACTTCTTTGTAAATGGATATTCAATGGAAAATCAAGGGTGAATTTAGGGTTTAATGAAATTGGGTTGACTTTGGTCAAAGTTGACCAAAAAGTCAACTGTTGACCAAAGTCAACAGTTGGTCAAAAATGCCAAATTTTGTATTTTTTGTATGGAATCAAATGTAATGAAATAAAATTGAAATGGATTAACAAAATGGTTTGAAGTTGGTTTTCACAATTGGTTTAATCATGGCTTGAATATTTGACCCTTTTTTTTAAAAAAAAAAAGATAACTTGACTGATAATGTGTATGAACAAAAACATGAAATAAGACCATAAGGTTATAGTATCCATGAACCAATAACATGACTGGCAAGTGGTTAGAAACACAAGAAACTTGGTTGTTCAGATGACCCAGACCATAGAGGTATCCACAATCACAACACCATGACTTTGGATCAAAACCAAACCTCATGTAAAACCAAAGTTAGGTTAGGCCAAGCATGCCAAACAAACATAAAAAATTCAGGAGCAAAATCGGGGTATGACATCAGGCAATACGCAGGTTCATCAAAACACCTGATTTCAATGTTAGGCGGATGGTTAGGCCATATTAACTTGTACATGGAAGCCAAGGTTGCTAAAGCATCTGCCATCTGATTCTATTCTCGAGGAATATGAGAGAAAGTGATTTTGTCAAATTTTGGGAGCAACTTTAGCACGTAATCCCGGTATGGAATTAGGTTAGCATGTCCTGTTTCCCAAATACCTCTGATCTGATGTATCACTAGAGCGGAGTCCCCGAATACCTCTAGTACTCTTATCTTTAACTCAATAGCTTATTCTAGCCCTAAGATGCAAGCTTCATACTCAGCCATGTTATTCGTGCAAGTAAAACAGAGTTTTGCAGTGAATGGTAGATGGAAATTCTTGGGAGACATCAGCACTGCCCCCAATTCCATGACCTATTGCATTTGAAGCGCCGTCGAACATGAGAGTCCAACCTTCATTTGGATCAAGTCCCTCCTCTAGTTCGGAGTCTTCACCATCCTTAACAACCATGATGTCCTCATCTGGGAAGTCAAACTTCAAAGGTTGGTAATCCTCTAACGGTTGGTGAGCAAGATGGTCTGCTAGTATGCTTCCTTTGATGGCCTTTTGCGCAACATATTGAATATCGTACTCTGATAACAACATCTGCCATCGGGAAATTCTACCGGTAAGAGTTGGTTTCTCGAATATGTACTTGATAGGATCCGTTTTAGATACTGTCGCATCTCGAAAAATACGATTCCTCGCGATGGTCGCGGAAAAATTAAATTCTAACAGAGTCGCCACCGAATTTTATTTATCCCAATAAAGGAATAGGAAAATATCGATAAAACCTTTGAAACATAGAATAATGGTCATCGCAACCATATTCGGGTTCGGGAGTCGATTACGTAAGGGGAAGGTATTAGCACCCCTCACGTCCGTTGTACTCAACGGGAATCTTTTAGTTTAATTTACAATCTGAATGTTAATTGAATGTTGTTTGTTTTCTTCGAGTGATAATAATATTGAAATGAGATGGATGGAAACCTCACAAGGGGGGAAAAGGAGGTTTTTTATTAGTGTGCTCGCCAAGATCTCGAAATCTCGTGCCTACGTATCCTTATGGTGCAATAAGGAAGTCAGAGCATTCGTAGTTCGGGGAACTACGGTTGGTTGGTGTCTTTTAGTGAACGACTACGTAGATCGCGTTCTAAAGGCTAAACGTTGACTTGTCTACTCTCGACGGAGGCTTAAGCACTGGTTTGTTGTGCGCATTAGAGTGGATTAACAGTGTTCTTTTTTGAAAGAGGGTTTTGGTCACGCGGGGTGACAAGTTGATTTGATGTGTTTGATGTTTGATTGGTTTCTATCGCTCGGGGGCGAGAAGTTAGGTTTTATTTGTTTGAGATGTTATTTGAAGAACGATGAAAGACTGAGCAATGTGGTGCACACCAATCGTTCAATTCTTTCGAAGAATAATAAGGCGACCTCCTTCTACCCCCTTTTTCGTTCGAATTATTTTGAAAGTTTGTTTGTGGATGTTGAACGTGCACGGTAGTGAGGCGTACGCCTCCTACTTGCTTATTCAAAGAATAATGAGGCGTGCGCCACTTATTCTTTATCCAAGCTTAGTTAAAATGTATTAATCGGAAGTCGATGATTTGTGCAATATGACGAGCGCCAATTATTCAAATAATTGAGAGATGGTGAGGAGAACGCCTCCCATCTTTTGTCATCCGAAGTTTAATTTATAAAAGATATGTTTTTAGACGTTGTATTTGATTTGCAAAAATAGTTTGAATTTTGAATTGGTAGGTTTTGATCGAAAGTCGATGATTTGAGCGATGTGGCGTGCGCCACTCGTTCAAATAATCAAGGAATGGTGAGGCGAACGCCTCCCATTCATCCAACTGAAGTTTAAGTTATAAAGTTTATTCTATGAAATCATCTTTAATATGAAAGGTGACTTGAATTTATTCGATTGCATTTTAAATTTGATGACGAGAATTCGATCAATGTGGCGTACGCCAATTATTCGAATAACCGAAAGATAGTGAGGCAAACACCTCCCATCCTTTTATTATCGGAAGTTTAGAATTTAGAATGTTTTAGAAATTATATTAATTTGGAAGAAATGATTTTATTTTTGTAAGTCTTAGGGTTTTAATTGAATGACGAAAATTCGAGCAATGTGGCGAATGCCAATTGTTCGAACAATCGAGAGATAGTGAAACGAACGCTTACTATTCTCCTTTTCATTCAAAGTTTAAATTAATAAAAGAATGTTCTTTAGAAATTAAGTTGTTTAGAAAAATGATTTGAATTTTACGTTTGTAGAATTAACCGAGTTGGAAAATAACACTTGGCTTTGAACCAAGGTTTTGCTTATTGAAACACTTTATTCAATTATATTACCACTTATTAATTATTTCTCAAGGTGATTACAAATGCATAACTAATTAATGGATACAATGTATAGAAATATAGAGTTAAATAGCTAAACAATCAAAGGGATGTTATCAATTAATTAGAACTTGTAATACATTAATTAATTTATGGTATTAAGAATGATTAGCAGAATTAATTAACTCGATCAAATAAAACTGTTAATTAAACTTAATTACCAAACTTAATCGAATTAAGATAACTTAATTAATTGAATTAAGAGGTTATAATAACTGAGGATTCATTATTTGTATAAGTTGTTCAATATGCACTATGGGCCTAAAGCCCCATCTTAGAAACGCACTTATCTTAATAATAAAATTAATAGTAACAAGAATAGGAAAAAAGTGAAATGAGTGGTGGTACACTTACTGCTACAACTCTCTTGCTAAAAGTCAAGATAACATTTGTTAATAAGCAGACCTATGCTAGCATGGCAAGCAAAAAGGTAAACAGACGTCGATAAAGTATATACAACAAGAATGAATGGCAAAACCTGGAAAGTACTCTCTGTTTCTCTAATGGATAGAAATCAATATCAAACCACACCATGCAACACATTCCACGAACAACCAAATCACTCCAATTCAAAATATTGAATATCAAACTAATCCTTAAAGAAAAAGGTTTCTACCATGAACATAAAACCATTTCACTAACTTTGACTCGCAAAGGAGAGTGCTTACCGAAGTAACAGTTTGATTTGAAGAGACCAGGTGAAACTGACATTTACATTTCTATTTAATTTATGAAAACACAATCACTGAAAGTGACAAAACCAAATTCATTTGTTTTACAGAGCCAACATTCTTTCATAACCAACTCTTATCCTTGTGTGAAAACTTAACAAAATAGTGTAGGAAGACTTAGAAAAACCAGAGCAGCAACAAGTGCAAGTACCCACATTTTTCTAAAATCCAAAATAAAGATTAATCAATCTAGGCTTCCTCATCAATTAAATTTGCACAATGAAACTTCAAAATCCTAACTAGAACACGAATAATCAAACAATCAAACAACGAGAATCACACTATCTTTTGCCGACATTGAATACCAACATGGCATAATCAAATCGACAATGAAATAAACACAAACCCAAACAGAACTATAATCGAAACCAATACGGAACCAACTTGAAATAATAATCAAAACAACGGTTACAAATAGTATAACACGACGTAAATTGTTATCGCGATGTTGAGATATTGTAGCCGTTTGGAAGCTTGTTGAGCTTGTTGTTTTGCCGTAAGTTATGGCTCTGTGACGTCGGAGACGGAAACAAAAACACGTGTGCGTAGAAAACGTGTTGTCAAAGTTGTTATTGTCGTTTGAAATCGTGAATCACATCTGTGTTTCCAAAATCATTGGTGGAGCAGGGCGATGTTGTCGGTGGTTCGCCGGATGCGAGGGATTTCGATGGTGCTTGGAGGAGGTGCGGAAAGTGGAGTTGAACGGCGATGAAATGGAGGTCGCGAACAGAAAATTTGTTGAGGTTGTGCATTTTTGGCAGTTGCGGTTGGGTTTCACGGTTATTGAAGATGTCGTCGTGGTCGGAGGAGATGTTGACGCGGACGGTGTTTCGGAGGATGTGAGGTTGTTCCGGCGACGGTGGTTCGTGGCGGAGATGGGTGAGTTAGAGCGGGAATCTGAAGTGGTTGTGTTGTTGAAGGAAGAGGAGATGCGCGATGGTTATAGGCAGTGTGGTGGGTAGATAGTGATGTGGGGTTTTTCCGTGAGAGAGAGAACAATGAATCTCTCTTTTTATTTTTTCTGATTTTTCAGAATGGAGAGGGAAGAGAGTGGTCCCCCAGTTTTTTTTTGTGAGGATATACGAGTGAGACGTGAGTGGAGGTGAGGTTTGGACCGTTAGGAGTGGAGCATCCACCTGCTAGCTGTCAAGAAAAAATAAAAGAGTTTTTTGAAAGGACGCGTGGCCACGATAGAGGAAGGAAATATTTGTTTATTTTTTCAGATTTTCTTTTACCAACATTTTAATTTGAATTCTAATTTTTGATTGGATGAATGTAATAAAACAAGGATTACAAATGGGAACCATTGATTAACCTCAATCCGACGATCACGATTGACTCAAAGAAGCACAACTAATTTAGAATGACGAAGTTGCCCTTCTAGATGATTTAATTGATTTAAATGGGATTAAATCAATTAAGTCAAATGAAATTAACAACTTTCTAAATAATCATGATAAAATTAAAATAAGAATATGGGAAATTCTATTTATTTAATCTGAATATTTTGGCGAAAGAATAAAATTAAAACGACTAAAAATGAATGAAAGTCAGACGAAAATTTGCCCGAAAAGTTAAATCGGACGCACTAAAATGATCAGCACGAAATATACTTATTGAAAAAATACAGCGTTTCTTCTAATTTTGGAATAAATTTTCACCGGTTAAAAGGCTCAGGCGGGTCAAAACGCAACCGAACAGTCGCTGAAAAATATAATGAGCACACCATGTTGAACTACATGAACCGTAGATGAATAATGCTGGCGTCTGCAATTTTAATCTTGAAAATTTTTACCCGCTGAATTTGCACGTTCTTGAGAAACGGATTAACCAATTCGTCTGTATTTTCAATAAATTTATTCCGACTGATATTTTAGGTGTTATTCATGATGAAATGCGTGTTATGATGTACATATGATGTAAACTGAAAATTAAATCGAATTTATGAAAATTTAAAATGCTCGGACAAAATTGGGGTTTGACAGATACCAACCAAGTTGTATGAGTTAGCATATACTGCCCGAGACGCTTAGCGGCCCACGCGAGTGCACAACAATTCTTCTCGAGTAATGAATATATGGTCTCACAATCATTAAACTTCTTGCTCAAATAATATATGGCATGCTCTTTTCTACCAGTCTAATCTTGTTGTCCTAATACACAACCCATGGACTCTTCGATTACTGTTAAGTACATCATGAGAGGTCTTCCTTCCGTAGGGGGTATCAGAATCGGTGGCTCTTGTAAGTATTCTTTCATTTTGTCAAAGGCTATTTGGCAGTCATCATTCCACTTCACGCCTTGATTCTTCCTTAGAAGCTTGAATATTGGTTTTCATGTGGCAGTAAGGTGAGAGATAAACCTGGCGATGTAATTCAGTCTTCCCAAGAAACCATGGACCTCCTTCTTAGTCTTTGGTGCAGGCATGTTCTGAATGGCTCTGACCTTGTCGGGATCCACTTCAATTCCCTTTTGGCTTACAATGAAGCCTAAAAGCTTCCCAAATTGAACCCCAAATGTGCATTTGTTAGGGTTGAGCCTTAACCTAAACTTCCTCAAACGAGCAAACAGTTTCTCCAGGTTAGTGATGTGCTCTTCTTTCGTCAGGGATTTGACAATCATATTGTCAACATACACTTCAATCTCTTTATGAATCATGTCATGAAAGAGAGTCACCATAGCACGTTGGTATGTTGCCCCTGCGTTCTGTAGACCGAATGGCATCACCTTGTAACAGAAGGTGCCCCAAGGGATGATGAACGTAGTTTTCTCCATGTCTTCTGGATCCATTTTAATTTGGTTATAACCGGAGAAGCCATCCATGAAGGAAAATATGGAGAACTGAGTTGTGTTATCCACCAATACATCAATGTGAGGTAATGGGAAATCATCCTTTGGACTAGCTCTGTTTAAATCTCAGTAATCGACGCACATGTGGACTTTCCCATCTTTCTTTGGTACCGGTACAATATTGGCCACCCATTGTGGGTACTTCGTGACTTCTAGGAAACCGGCGTCAAACTGCTTTCTCACCTCTTCTCTAATCTTGAGAGCCATATCCGGCCGAGTTCTTCTTAGATTTTGTTTGACGGTATAGCATTCTTCTTTGAGGGGGAGCTCGTGGGTCACGATGTCAACGACTAACCTAGGCATGTCTTGGTATGACCAAGCAAACACATCAGCATATTCGTGGAGGAGCTCTATCAATCTTGTCTTCACTGCATCTTGAAGCGCGGCGCTTACCCTTACTTCTTTCTTGTCTTCCTCTATCCCAAGGTTGATAACTTCGATGTCCTCCTGGTGTGGTTGGATGAACTTCTCTTCTTGTTTAAGTAATTTGGCCAACTCTTCAGGGAGTTCACAATCTTCCCCCACTTCATATTCGGCTTGGTAAATTGGACAATCAAAATCATGCTAGACCCTAGCAGTATCGTTATCAATGGTCTCGGAGGTGTCTCTACATGTTATGATTTATGTAGTTTATTTAGAAATTGTGTGCATAAGAATTAATGCCATTTTTATTGTAATACAAAATGAAAGGAAAGGAACAAAAATTTGAATGCAAATTGCCATTTTATTAATGATATTCAAAAACTTCTTAAAGATAAAGGAGGCCTTACAACACGCCACTGTGCCTTAGGCAGAACACATGGTTTTGTTTAAAATAATAAAATTACTTTTGAAAAAATTGGGGAATTTCCACGGCCTTCCAATTCTTCGTCGGGCGCGGCCTGTCGTATCCAATTCGACACCCCCTCTTCCTGAGCTTCCTCATTGATCATTGCCACCTGATTGCCAAATATGTGACCAGCACTGGTGAACGTTTCTTCTATAAAAGGAGTTTGCTTCCTATTATGTTGGCTACCATATTCATTCAATGATGGTTCATACCCTAAACCAAACTTGTCCCGCTTCTCTCATACTTCCACCACCTTGCCCCAGTCTTGAGCCTTCTCACTCTCCATAACAGCCTTAGCTCCTTACCACGAGGCCATAGATGGTCCTGATTTTGGTGTCTCAGACGTATGTTGAACGACCATTACATTTACCACTTCTAAGGATTGGAATGGTGTCTCGGTGATCTCGCCATCCACTTCGATATATCGGAAAGAAGTTAAGTGGCTAACCATGATATCCTCCTCTCCTCCAATCACAATCATCTTGGCATTCGTGATGAATTTTAACTTCTGATATAAAGTGGAAGTGATTGTGCCTGCAGAGTGAATCCATGGTCTCCCAAGTAAATAGCTATATACGGGATGTATGTCCATGACTTGGAATGTAATAGCAAAAGTAGTTGGGCCTATCTTAATCGGTAGGTCCACCTCCTCTATCACTGTCCGTCTTGAGCCATCAAACGCTTTTACAATCAGAGTGTTATGTTTCATATTCATCCCTTCCATTGGTAGTTTCACCAAAGTAGTTTTTGGCATGACATTCAGCGAGGAACATGTGTCTACTAATACTCTTGATAGTATAGTGTTTATGCATCTTAAGGAGATGTGTAGAGCTTTGTTATGGTTATTTCCCTCGACTGACATCTCGTCATCGTTAAACCCCAAAAAATTTCTGGTGGTTACACAAGCTATCACATCGTCAAATTGTTCCACTGTTATGTCTTTTGTCATATGTGCAGCGCTTAACACTTTCATCAATGAGTTCCTATGTGCTTCTGAGCTGAGCAACAAAGATAACATGGAGATCTTCGAAGGGGTTTGATTCAATTGGTCCACTACTTTGTAATCACTCTTCTTGATTATCCTCATAAATTCCTCGACCTCTTCACGAGTGACTGCAGCTTTAGGAGACAGATGCATTTCTTGTATTTCTTGACTAGGGACGGGGATTTGGACAGGAGTGGCAATTTCCTTCCCTTTAGCTTTTGCAGAAGCATCAACAGCCCTTGGTGCAAACACTCAGCCATTGCGCGTCATTCCAACTGGTCCCACAATTGAGGTGACATTTGGTTCACTGATTACCAAAGGTCGGTCTTCTTGCCCTTGCTTAAAAGCTTTGGGCTGATATATCCAAGGTGCTGCCTTCTCGTCCTCATATGCGAAGGGTGATGGAATTCTATCACCAACGGGTCTATCGGGATTTCCACATTGACTGTATCATACGGGATGTCAACCACCGCTACTTCCTCCTCATTTTGGCCTTTAACACGACGCTCGATCTGTAGCTCGGCTTGACCCAACATTCGTTGGATAAAAATCTTCAACTATTTATCCTCTTCTTCACCCACCAGCTCCACCGAGATTAGACCACTCTTCAATAGTTGTTTACCTATCATGGCGATAGGAGTTTGAATTTCTTCCACTTTAAGAATCAATTCACCTTGGTCACTCTCCTCAATGGCACTGACTGAAGCACCTCCATGTGTCGGCATGGGATTGGTGTTCACGTTCGGGCGTCTTGGAGTGAAGGTGACGGGCTTAGCTTCAATCAGGTCTTGTACCCGATTCTGAAATGCAAAACAATTCTCCAAGGTATGGTTGGGCGCTCCCATGTGAAACTCACAGTAGGCGTTAGCATCATATTTGGGTGGATATGGAAAAACAGCCGGTTTTAGTTCCCTCAACGTCAAAAGTCCCTCCTTTTGCGAGTATGGGAATATTTGGCTATAAGGCACTGGTAAGGGTCAAGTTGCCTTCTCGGGGGCCTTGGCTTGAATTTCCTTGGTGGCGCAGTATTTTGTTGTTGACGATGTTGTTGATGTTGTTGTTGATACGCTTGTTGTTGCTGTATTGGTTGTTGATAGGGTATGGGTACTACTGTGGCGACTTGGCCATATGAAGCTTGTTGCTTCCCCTTGTAGCTTCTGGATATAGCGTTTGTATCACCTTCTCTTTTCTTCTGGAAGCCTCTAGAACAATTTTTCAGTGCACTGGGGGCTACCACAGCTCCTTGGATCTTTCCATCCCTTAACCCTTTTTCTATGCGATCTCCGATTATCACTAGATGCGCGAAGTCGGACGCTGCACTACTCACCAATCTATCAAAGAAAGGGTCCTTCAGTGTGTCCATAAGTATTCCAGTCATTTCTTTTTCTGACAATGGTGGCTCTACTTGAGCAGCCAACTCTCTCCATCGTTGGGTGTATTCTTTAAATGACTCCTTTTCATTCACGGCCATCCCTTGTAACTGCATTCGGTCGAGCGCCATATCTAAGTTGTATTTGTATTGACGGAGAAATGCGTCAGCCAAGTTTTCCCAGCTTTGGATCCGCTCTTTCTCTAAGCTCATGTACCATCTTAGAGACGCTCCACTTAAACTGTCTTGGAAACAGTGTATAAGCAGCTTGTCATTTTCGGTATGGGCAGCCATTTTCCTGAAGTACATTACCAGGTGACTTCTCGGACAAGTTTGGCTTTTGTATTTCTTGAAATCAGGAGTTTTAAATATAGTCGGATGACCAAATTTGACACCATACGCATGTTCATGGCAACGGCACCAAAAATATTATTCCCCTCTATAGCTTTGATCTTCTTTTCCAAGGCACAAAGCCTGTCTGCAGCAGGATCTGGAAGATTTTTAGGTTTTGGTTGATCGGGCATGTAAAAAGCATTGTACGGGTCATCTCCCATCTCAGACCCATAATGAGCAGATGCATCAGAAGGCTCTGCATGATCTTCATCCCCCTTGTTCCCCACCGTTATAGGAACCAAACTCTTCTTAGCAAGAATGACGCTTTCGTCTTGTTGGACCAATCTTGACGTGTTGTCGTTCTTCCTCGCCCCAATTTCTGCATCCACAACCCTCTCTCTTTGGGCGATTGTCAGCATTGCCTCTAGCAGTTGATCCATCTTTTTTTGGATCGTGGTGATGTATGTCCTCATGGTAGCTTGATTAGCCTTAACTTGCTCCAACGTCATGTTGTAGTTGCTTCGTGTCTCGTACCGGTGTTGATTAGTCAGCGTTACTGGATAGAGGGTAAGAAGGTTGTGTAAGTCTCTTGAGTTTTTTATGACAAATGATGCATAGTGAGAATGTGAATGTTATGCGTATTTTATTTTTAGGGAATTGTTCGAGTTTCATTAGTTGTTAGTAATTCGGAGAAGCAAGGAATACCAAAATAGCAATAACGAAGCAATTTAAACATCATTCATTCAAGTACGTAACATAGGGATCCAAAAAGCCCAAATTCAAAATACATTGTCAAAGGACAGAATATAAGATATAGGAAAATTAAACTGCAGGCTTTCTGGCTTGGAGTTCTTCTAGTTCTTCCTTTAATATCTTTAATAACCCTCTACATAGCAAAATGAAATTGATTATGGATGGAGAAATTCTATCTTCCTTCAACTCTTCAACTGTGTCCCTTAACTTCCATGGCAGGTCTTTAGCTACCCAATTACAGAATCCCACCAGACCATCGAGCTTTGCACGTAATTTATCCCTATCTCCTTGCAAGAAGTCTATGATCTTCTTAAAGAATTCATAATCTTCAATCACATACTCTCGTTCCTTCAACCACATGGAGTTGTCTTGGTGTAATGACTCTAGCTGACTCTTCCAATAACTGGCAGACTCTTTTGCATCTCTTACTTCTCGACACTTCTCCTCCCATATTATGGGTGAGACTCTAAAGGATTCGGTGGTTACATTTTTGAGTCGGTGCTCTTGATTTGCTTCAGCCTTTGCATGACGAACAAAAATGGTGAGTTCTTTTATCTGAGCCCCAAATGTGTCTCTTATCGTCCTGTTTTCCTTCATGGCCAGGTGCCACCAATGCTCATTGTCTTGACATTCTTTTTGGGCTTGAGGCAATTGACCCTTAAGAGTATCTAGACAAAGGTCAGCTTGTTCTAGTCCCACTTTGATCTTTTTCCTCTTATGCTCCTCGTTGTTAAACTTTTCCACATTTGCTTGAAGTTGCACATCCTTTCTCTCAAGTTCCCACTTCATGGTGTTTTTCTCATTGATGACTTGTTGGAGTTTCAACTTCAACTCTTCATTTTCTCTTTCTAATTTTTCCATGGTGGTCTTGAGTTCATCAACCTCTTCAACAGGGATATGGGTGAGTTTAGGTTCAGGAGAAGGTACAGGTATCCGCGTGACGAATGGCATTTTGATCACCTTCACCCTTTCCTTTACCCAATGAAAATATGGTTCTTTTGTAATCCCATTAGCTCTTCCTAAATAAGCTCTCCCTTTTCGATTGACATTCTTCCAAGCCTCTCTGATCGTTTGGAACAAGCTAGGATTCTCAACCCCAAAGTCAAGCAACAAGAAAGCTTCCAAAGACCTCGCATCTGGAGGGCCTTCCATTGGGTACCCAAGTTGTCTTAGTGATAGAACCAGGTTAGAATTTACACATCCTTGAGTTCCAATAAGCGGTAGATTAGGAAAGTCTCCACAGTTGAATATGATGTCCATGCCAATATATTCCTTGGAATACCAAGAAAGATCCTCGGATCGGAGTGACCCAACCTCTGAGGCCAACTAGCGTCTGTCTGTTCTACCCAAGCACCTGTCTTCGGAAGATGTTCTAGGAACCGCTAGTATAATAAAGGAGCACAACAAGCGATTAATCCCTTCTTTTTGGTGTACCTATGGCTCATGCAATAGTAAACATCACTAACAAGGTAGGTACTGGATTTCCGGTGAGGAAGACGCCAATATCAACCATGTCTATGAAACCATCCATATTTGGGAACAGGATAATGCTATAGATGGACAACGCGATAGCATAGTAACAAGCGTCCCAACTTTCTACTTTAAGTAGGGTATGGGCTCTTTCCAAGAGAAAAAATAGTGAAAACCCTTTGGTATTTCCCTTGACCTCTAAGTTAGCCTCAACTTCCCTTTCGTCCATCTGAAGTGCTCTAGCAATGACCTCAGGTGGTAAAGATTCATCCACCCCTTCAAACAATGGCTTGTTCTTCATAGGAATCCTAACAAGACGCTAAAATTCTTCCAGCATTGGTGCTAGCTGGAAATCTTGGAATGTGAAACACCTTAAAGGTAAGTCATAAAATTGGGCCAGAGTGCTAAGGTTGTATGGTCCACTCTTTGGTTGAGGATGCTGAGCAGATTGCCATAGTTTTTCCAAAAATTGATTCTGTATAGCGGGTGCATTTTGGAGACCAAGTCACGCAAGCTTCTTAGATCAGGATCCTTAAACTTGAAAGAGTAAATGTTTCTTTTGCTTGGTTCCATGCTTGTTGAATTCCTGCAACTTATGATGCTCAGATTCCTTGGAAATAAAATAATATGAATGTCATGTTATGAATAATGTTATGCATGCCATAGGTAAGTCAATGTACGGGCTGTGAGAATGGGTATCCTTGATTATTAAACAACCCTTTTGGAAGGTACTAAAGTTAGTAGGTTCCCAGAGTCATCAATCACTATTTAGGAAGGTTATTGTGATGACGAAGGCTCATCTGACAATAACGTCTCTAAAAAGAGTCTCATCTGGATGAGGCCTTCGTATGGTCCCAAAGATGAAAACTCTTAGTGGGTCCATACTACGCGACTCTCGAGTACAAGGTTCTAATAAGGTTCTCAGAGTCATAGATCGAGGTTGGGAATATTACTATAAGGTAGTAATACGCCCAAGGGATCTCATCTGATTGGGGCTTTCATATTAACCCAACAAGTCTGAAACTTTTTTAGGTAAATACTACACAATCGCCGGGTATAGTGGGTTAAAAGGTCCCTAGAGTCATTGATCCAACTTGAGAATATTATCGTCGTGACGAAGACTCGTCGGGCAATAATATCTCAAGAGAATCTCCTCTAGGCGGGGCCTTCGTATCTTCCCAACAAGAAAGACTCCTTATGGGCATCCACTATGCAACCACCAACTTAAACTTATGGTTTTTCTCAGACTCGGGTAGAGAGCCTATCTCACAAAGCACCACTAACAGAGAGCCCCAAATAAGACATAGCCAATAAATCACAAAACAAAAATTATCATAGAATAATAATAACAAAATAAAGATAACAAAAAAAACAAACAAGATTAACACTCAATATAGAAACTGAACTAAGTTAGGCTTCACTCTCTCTTGCTTGGAGCTATTCCCCAGTGAAGTCACCATTTGTCGCATCTCGAAAAATATGATTCCTCGCGATGGTTGCGGAAAAAATTAATTCGAACAGAGTCGCCACCGAACTTTATTTATCCCAATGAAGGAATAGGAAAATATCGATAAAACCTTTAGAAAATAGAACAATGGTCGTCGCAACCATATTCGGGTTCGGGAGTCGGTTATGCAAGGGGAAGGTATTAGCACCCCTCACGTCCGTTGTACTCAACGAGAACCTTTTAGTTTAATTTGCAATTTGAATTTAGTTAATGTTGTTTGTTTTCTTCGAGTGATGATAATATTGAGAAGAGATGGATGGAAACCTCAGAAGGGGGAAAAGGGAGGTTTTTTACTAGTGTGCTCGCCAAGATCTCGCAAACTCGTGCCTATGT
This sequence comes from Lathyrus oleraceus, assembly GCF_024323335.1. Taxonomy (NCBI): domain Eukaryota; kingdom Viridiplantae; phylum Streptophyta; class Magnoliopsida; order Fabales; family Fabaceae; genus Lathyrus; species Lathyrus oleraceus. Next base: position 601,527,825 of record NC_066583.1, on the reverse strand, counting down.
ATCCTTATGGTGCAATAAGGAAATCAGAGCATTCGTAGTTCGGGGAACTACAGTTGGTTGGTGTCTTTTACCGAACAGCTGTTTAGATCGCGTTCTAAAGGCTAAACGTTGGCTTGTCTACTCTCGGCGGAGGCTTAAACACTAGTTTGTTGTGTGCATTAGAAAGGATTGAACAATGTTCTTTCTGAAATAAGTTCAGTTAATATGTTAGATGTTTTGTTTGATTGGTTCCGATCACGCGGGGCGCGAGGACAATCAAATTTGATGTGTTAAGATATTTTTGGTTAGATGACGATTACTCAGATAGTCGAGTAAGATAACTTGTATCCTAATAGTCAGGAAAGGGAATAGAAGACTCTAGACCATTTTATTTTTCATCTGAACGATTATAAAAATAAGTTTATGTATGGTTGATGTATTTTAAAATGAACAACAAGTGTTCGAAAGGCTGAGTAAGACAACTCATATCCAAGCATAGGAGAATAGGAATTGAAGACTCAAGACCATCTCCTTTTTTGTATAGTTTATTATAAAATGATTGATTTATTACTTTGAGGTTTATGAAGAAATGATGAGTGCTTAACTGATCGGGCAAGGAAACTCGTATTCCAACAATCGAGGAGAGGAGTTAAAGGCTTAAAACCATCCCCTTTTCATTTCATTATTATGAAAATAATTTGATTAGGTTAAGTTTGGGCGAGTTAGAAATGACGATTAATTGACTAACCGAGTAAGAAAACTCGTATTCAAATAATCGAGGAGAGGAGTTAAAGGCTTAAAACCATCTCCCTTTTCATTTCATTATTATGAAAATAATTTGATTGTGATTATATGTTTTAGTTAATTTTGAATAGAAATACTCGACATTGGATCGAGGTTTTGAATTTGTATTTATGGATAAATTGGATTACAATGAATCAATCATCTACTCGATTAATTAAAATCGAATAGGTCTCATTGTAAGAAAGCCCAAGAGTAAGCTATGTGAGGTTGATGGTGATGCTTAAAAGCGATCGACTTACATGGGCATTTGAAAATGGGCTCGATATTAAATCGAAAATTTATTTGATTTCTTTGAATGGGTTAGTAAAGATTTGACGTGGCCAACAAGTAGACATCATCATGAAAATAAAACACAATACACAATTTGGGTGAAACAGAATTTTGCATAAACAAATTAATCGAGCAAGTATAAGCTAATAATTCAAGCAAGCTTCATAAACAAAAAAAATAAAATAAAAATAATAATTAACTAGATTAAATGGTAAAAAAAAGTAACTAAAATAATATTAAGTAATGTATTAATTCATTAAATAAAATATTAATTGGTTAAGTAATATAAAGTTTTCCATTTAAATAAAACAAGTTGTATATACACACAAAAAACAAAGAAATATGAATAACCAAAAAAAATGTGGGCCTTCTGGCCCAACAGGGTGCTCATAGTTAGTGCCAGAGGGGTGCAGGAATTAAATTACGTTCAGGCCCAAATCGGAGGCCCACTCCAAAAAACGCTTCAATGTTCTCCTGGTTAACCTTGTTGACTTAGACCCATAAACCCTGACCGTCGGATCCAAATAGCTGACCTAGTCCAACGATCTAACTGGTAAACATACATGAGGAACACCGTCATACGGTAGGGGAATCCACACGGGATCCCCTGGTTGACCCAACAGTCAACCATTCGTGGCAAACCCAGAGAAAGGTCACTTGGCCCACATGCGCGGCGAGGTCATCAATGTATAAAAGCAACTCTTGAGAGAGAGAGAGAGAGTGCATTTGGTAAACTCGAATCTCTCTCCTCATTTCAGAGTTCTCCTGCACGCTCTGCAAATGTTCGCCGGTAGAGACGAGAACCCACCGGAGAAGACGGTGGTGGCCGGCTGCCAGTGGCGGCGCCACCTTCTTCTTCCGTCAACACTACCTCAAAATGATGCAACACCAACACCAACCCTTCCTCGTTTTGGCCGGAGAATCCAAATTCGGCCTTAACGTTCCCTAAACCTCTCTCAAATGACTGGATCGGCACTCCAAGCAAAACGCAAACTCAACCCTCAAACGAAACGACCTTCAACGCAACCAAACAAACTCTCAACTCCTTCTAACCAACAACTCAAAACAAATCAACAGCAAGAAATAGTTCAAACAATAAACCCTAATTTCGAAATTAAAACCTCCACAGTTGCAATTTACAGAGATCATTAAGCAGTTTTTACTCAGTTTGGAAAGGCGAATGTAATGGTATAAAGATTTCAAGTAAAAGAGGGAGAAGAAGACTACTTGGTCGGAGCGGGTCTGACGGCGAGATCTTCTTCGACACGATTCAGATAAGTCTTTTCTTTGAACTCTCTCCTTCTTCAAACTTTTTGCTTTTTGAGTGTTGTTGGTTGTCTCGTTCAGGGTCTGAGCTCTCCTAGTTCAGAGTTTCAGCGTGAAACTCTAACTTAGGTTTTGAGAATAAAGAGCTTTAGGTAAAACGGTTCTTTAGGAATTTTTGCAGAATAACAGTATGTATTCCCCCTTTTGTGATTAGGTCGCTCCCCTTTTATAGAGGGGTTGTGGTTTTCAAAAAATCCGAATCATTCACAAATCTCCAGCTGTAAATCCGTTAGAGATATTTTTTTGTTAGATAATGTGGGGATCGGATTTGTGTATCCCTGATTTCGTGGGATCCAAATGGTGAGCTTCTCACCTTGGTTGGTGCTACCACTCTTGCAAAAATGAGAACCGTAGTCCCTTGTGGTCCCTTCTGTAAATTATAATTTTTCAAATTATTAATCTTTTGTTCAAGTCCCTTTTTTTATTGTTTTCAACTTGTTAATTTATTTAAGATGCTATGGTGGTAAGGTTGTATGAAGGATTTGGATTAACTTCTCATTTTTTTGCAGGTCACGACGGCAGGGGTACCTAAGTGGAAGAACAGATTAATGTAGGGGTCTTGAGGAATGAGTTTTAATGAGGCGTAAATGAAAAAAATTAGAGTATTAAGGCAGGTTTATGTTGTGATGAGTAGAACCTCAATTATACCATGTGCGTCAAACGGTAGCTTCAAATGTAACCTTAATTAGTTTTTTTTTACAATGCTTAATGTAACCTTGAAAGGTGAACGTGAAGCCCAATGTTTCTTTCCTTAAACTTGAATTAGTGATCTCTTAAGCTTCAATGATAAATCCTTAAGCAACAAAGGAATTCTATATAACAAGAAACGTGCTTAATGCTTGCATACGCTCATAATTAGGTGTTACGATAATCATGTCAAAAAGGGAATGACTCCATTTAATTGTCCAAGGCTAAATGAGTTCCCCCCAAATAAAAACAAAGACCATTCTCACCTTTAAGTGCACTTGTAAATTGGAATGGGAACTTTCTAAAAACTTAGCATTCTATATATGACCCTTTAAATCAATGAACCCCAAAACGAAATTCCATATTAAAATAAGAGAACAAACTCTCATGGATCCAGTAGGAAGAAAGTGGGATGGTAAATTTGGATGACATGCTTTGACTAAATAAAAAATGAACCAAATGTTTGACTTCCCTACCTCTCTTTTAAATGGGCTAAATGTGTGTGTGTGTTTTTTTTGGATTCATGACCAAATGAAATGGTCATGTGACAATAATACAAAGCATGGAAATTTTGTTGCAACAATATGTCATGAACAAGATTAAAAGAAGTTTTACTGAATGGGGTGATTATATGAATGCAGATGGATGTAACGTGATCTAAGTATGACAAAATTTAGGGTATGACAACTAGCAAGTTGAGTTCTTCCAGAAAATCAACTAATACATGTGACTTGATACTTACTATGAGTATATACTGGATATCATACTCAGATAGTTCAACAGTACAAGATACCATCATTCATACTACATCTGACTTCTTAAAGACCTGACGAATGAGGTGGTTGGTTATTACCATTACCTAATTCCCTTGAAAGTAGGGTATGAGTTTTCTTATAGTTATCCTGACTGTCAAGGAAAGTATTTTAATCTCCTGATATCGGGCATCAACACCTAAAAACCTGTTTCTCATGAAATAGATAACCTGTTCGACTTTATGTGTCTCTTGGACGAGCATCGAGCTTATCGCTTGGTGAGTAATAGACAGATAGAGATAAAGGGATGGGCGTGTTATTGGGTGCGTCAAGATGGTCATAAACTCCATGAATGCATTTAAGTTTGTGATTTCCTCTTAGCACTCTCTTTTCCATTCGAACTTATCCTTTTTCTTCAAAGTGGAAAAGAAATGGAAGCCTTGTCACCCCCGCAAGAAAGGAAAAACATATGGTATCTAAATACCCTGTTAGTTACTCAACTTCTTTAATGTTGGAAGGGTTCCTCATGTTGATGATGGCTTGAAACTTATATGGATTTGCGTCTATACCTATCTTGGTTTACATAAAACCTAGAACCTTTCTTGCTTGTACAATGTAGGATCACTAAACGGGATTCACGAGCATGTTGTAGTTTCCGACTGTTTCCAAGATGTCTTCTAGGTCCATATAGTGCCTCTTCCCTTAATACATATTAATTATCATGTCAATAATATATACTTCATGGTTGTTCCTTATACTCTTCAAGATTACTGCGCCCATGAGTCTTTGATATGTGGGGCATATGTTCTTTAACCCAAAGGGCATGTTGTTGTAGTAGTTGTTGTCGTGATTGGACATGAACATTATCTTGGGTGCGTCTATATAATCCATGTTTATCAAATTATAGCTAGAATAGGTTTCCATGAAAGATCTAAGGTTCTCACTTTGCAAGATCTAAGGCTTTTGTGAAATTGGGTATAAGACACAACTTTTGTCCGCCGCTTATGTAAATTTACTAGTCAGGCAACAACTCCATCAAGGAAATATACTATAAGCTAGATCTTCGTATCGACTCTCGTGAGAAGAGCTCCTCAGGGACCTATACTACGCGACCATCAGTCTAGGTTGGGCATGGTTAAACGTTCTACAAAAGGGGTATTAGGGCCACGGACTCTAATGAGGATTAGGATGCTTACGTCAAAAGTGAAGGAAAATTGCAATCCAAAATGTAGCGTAAATTTAAAAAAAATCCTTTAGTGATCCTTGCGAATGGGCATGATCAGCGATAGAAATTGTTACCTCTTACGGCGATTGAAACCTTTGATATAGATCTAAGGAGTAATCACGAGCATTGAATGGTGACAACGCCTCTACTCAGTCCATACTAACGAATTCCTTCAGTCTCAGTGCTAGTTGCTATGAATGAAGTCTATGAGAGAGAGAGAGAGAGAGAGAGAGAAACGAAATTTCATCAAGTCAAATGCTTCTACACAAGGGTTCTATTTATAGAACCACTTGCGTGGATTGCAAGATAAAAAGTCCACTTAAATGTATGCAGCTCATATCTTATGGTATACTAAAAATCACTTAAGCGCGTGGTACCTTACCACATTTCGTATTATACTTAAGTGGACCGTGTAGTACCCCAAAATTTGTCCTCCCCTCTTCTTCATATTTCCATTTAACCATGTGATTAGGGTTTCAATTACATACATTGTTAACTCATGCATAAGCATCATTCGTCATCATGGATTTCAAGTGTTTGACTTACAGGGCTTTGGTTTGGTGGTACAATAACTAGATTTGCTTAGTTTGGACCTGCACTCTCTCAGAGGCTCCTAACCCTAAGCTCAAATGATTTTTCATTCACTGTGTCGCACTCATCATCCGGTACTTGGTCCGTCCATTTTGTCCCGTTTGGTGATCGAGTCTATTGGTCATAATCTGAGCCCTTGGTCTCATAACTTCAACCCACCTTCATTCATTCACTCGACCATCGACATGCCGCTATGGCTTGGTCCCTAGGGTCACGTTCCCCGCCTCCATGAGTCGATTATAAATCTTGAGTTTGGATCCATGGTCGTGTTCATGTATTGAGTCAAGTCATTTTCATTCAATTGGTCAATTCCATTCATTTTTATCCCTAAAATATTCATTACATACGTAAAAAGGTGCAAAAAGGTGTAACATTGCAAAAAACTCATTTTTCTAGTTTTTTAGCCATGTGAGTCGACTCGGCGTAAAACCTCCGGGTCCGAACAGGTCGACCCACCGGTCGAATCAATTCTGGGAAACTTCAGTGAGTCGACTCACTCACTCATTGTGTCGACTCATGCTACTTCTTTCTTTGAATAATGTTTCCTCGGGTCGGAACAGGTCGACCCACCGGTCGTCTCAATTCTGGGAATTCCAGATTGAGTCGACTCACCCGTCCCTTACGTTGACTCATTTCCAATTTTCCTTTCAATCATTTCGTCGCGGGTCCGAACAGGTCGACTCCCAGGTGTAATACCCCAAAATTTACCCTTCATTTTTCCTGGAAGCATGGGATTATGTTTTACACTTCATTAGCATCATATTAGGTCATACTCATTGCATACTGCATTAGTGACATGGAGATCAGGTTTTGATCGATCACTCCTTAACAGAAGGAGCCCACACAAAGCAAGATTGAGAATTGGACTTCATTTTATAAGTATGCAAGTCTCAAGGGTCTCAGGGGGGTCCAAGTATCTTATTATGGTCCTCAGTTCATCAGTGAAGGATTCAAAGCTATTAGAGTGTTCATCTGGATTTAATCAGAAATTAGGGTTTCATGGCTACCTGCAACAGGAAATGTTTGGTTGGAAGTAGAGGAGCTCATCCATGTCATGATTAGAGAGGCATCTTAGCCTAGGAAGATTCACAATTATCTCAGAAAGATCCATTGGCAATCAGTGCAATCAATTCTTGATCATTTTTCCCTAAAACTAGGGTTTGGTATAAAATCAGTTTATTTCTGATTCTTTGGGTGAAACTCTTTTCCATGGCCCTCCATATATCCACAAGGGTCTACATACAAAAAATCAGCTCTTTATTTGAGCTAGAAGTGCTTCAATTGATCAATGGAATCGGGAATCAAACAGTTTGGGAAAAGTCAAATATGGGGCCAGAAAAGTCAACTCCTGACATTTTGAGAGTGGAATCTCAAAATCCATGACTAGGGGATCCTACATGTGAAATTTGATCAAGGTTGGATCATGGATTCATCATTTAATCAGGAATTGGAAAAGTTACTTAATTTGGAAATGGTTGACTTTCCATTTAGGGCAAGTTTTCATGATCGTTGCACTCACTTTAAGCCCATTTTGCATCAAGATAAAAGCTCCATTTTAAAATTTCTCCAACATGAAAATTGTTCCTCTTGTTCCAAGATTTCTAGAGATATAAAGTTTGCTCCATTTGGATTAGAATTGAGAAAGTTATGCTTAGTCAAAGTGAGACATTTTTTTAGGACACTTAGAAAAATTTCTAAGTCCAAAATCTTCAAAAATTGTCAAGACTTCTTGGCCAGTTTTCTTGCACTTCAAGGCATTATTTGAAAATAATTTCTTGACAATAATTGTACCTTTTCATGTCCTCTTTCACATCCTTTTGGAATCATCTCATTTGGATCCATGGTTTGAGAGATACATTCATTTAAAGTGGGCACCATGACTTGATTTTCTAGGCAGATTTTGGGCCTGGCTGGCCGAATCAGATTTTCTAAGCATGTTGCACAAACCAGTCACGTTTTTTTTACCTCTTTTGGCCATGCATTGGACATTCATTCACTTATGTTTGGCCCAAAATAACAACATTTTACACCTCACTTCACACTTTTATTCTTATGGATAAATCACTTATTAAAAAGCCCATGAGAACACCTAATCCACCCTATTTAAGAAGCTGAAACCCTAACCCTAAAGGGGCATTGGAATTTTGTGGCAAGGAGGCAAAGCTTCATCACATATCAGATTCCATTCCACTTCTATTTTCCATTAGGTAGACATCTCTTCCATGACCATGTTTTGATATATCTACGCTTGCTTACCATGTTCATCACCATTAATCCTTCCATTTTCATATTTCTTTTTCTTATTTAAAATATTTTCTTCGTCCATAAAATTACCCAAAAATATTTTTCACTTTTCTTAACATTATATTTAATTTTATATAATTTTTATTTTCGTATTTATTTTATATTAATATTTTATTTTAATTATTTATTCTAACTGGTCCATTTTAACACACTTTTTTTTATTGATTTTATTTTTATGACTTAAAATTGTTTTTAACATTTGATTTTTGGGATGAAGGTAGACCACTGTCTCATGGTCAACCTGACCTTTTCTTGGAATTTTATTTCATATTTTCAATTTATTTTGGATTTGTTTTTGACCTAGTTTGGTTGGTGGACTTTTAATTTGACTTCTGTTCTATTTTAATTAATTCACGTACCAATTTTCGTTATTTTTAAAATCTTTTTGGGGGATGATGATATCCTGACCCTACCTTATTTAGTTTAATTTTTCATAATTTTATTGATTAATTTACTATTTATTCTTGATTTATTTCTAACATAGTCTCATTAATTGACTTTTGGTTTAACCTCTGTTTTATTTTAATTAATTTATGTACCAATTTTCGTTATTTTTAAAATCTTTTTGGGGGATGATGATGTCCTGACCCCACCTTATTTAGTTTAATTTTTCATAATTTTCTCGATTAATTTACTATTTATTCTTGATTTATTTCTAACCTAGTCTCATTAATTGACTTTTGGTTTGACCTCTGTCTTATTTTAATTAATTTATGTACCAATTTTCGTTATTTTTAAAATCTTTTTGGGGGATGATGATGTCCTGACCCCACCTCATTTAGTTTCATTTTTCATAATATTCTTGATTAATTTGCTATTTATTTGTTATTTTTTAAGTTGAATTGAATTTTCAGTTGACTTCTTTATGATCGATGTTTGACTTAGGGATTGCTTATGGCAATTGAAGAGATATTTTGATCCTCCCTTGTTCATCTCATATGCCATGTATTAGAGGCCTTTTACATTTCCTGATTAAATTATTCAGTGGACCCTTCGTGTGTATATTTTCATCTGTTTGATTCATCTGTTATCTTTTATACTTGTTTCTCTCATTCATGCTTTCTATTGCTTGATTATTTAACATGTCCATACTCCCATGAATTGTTTAAATGCTCCATTATTTTATTCTTTTGTTTGATTATATATTGTTTATTTATCCGATCTGATTGATAATTGTTGCCTACTTGTATGATGTATGAGGCATATATTCTTATTGTTTGTTTGCCATGAACAATCCCCATTCATAACATATTTACCCCTCTCCCATAAAGTGTATAATATTTATTTCTTTATTTCTTTAGTCACCTGTTAATACAAGAATTAAAACGAACATCCGATAACCATTTCAAAATAAGATCAAAAGCTCGATCCAATGTCGAGTAATCGTTTTCAAAACTTAACAGAACCAACACGCATTCATCCATCCTCTTGTAAGTCGATTGCCTCAAGCATCGCCATCTACCTTTAAGTCGATTGCCCCCGGCATCACCATCCACCCTTATACGTAACTCCTCTCCGCGCTCCATCTGTCGACTCTTGTTCCATTTAGGTAGCACCCATTAGGTAGAATCCTTTGTATGATAACATCGGTAGAATTCCCTTATTCTTTGCATGCTAACATTAGGTAGATGTTCCCCTTTGTAAATCCTAACACATAGGTCCATATTGCGTGACAACTCTAGAGCAGAGCTTCCCCACTTTTAGACCTTCCGTGCGTCTCCGATCTTGTGGCTTGTCAGTCCATTCTATTTCAAAGAGGTAACTGCCTAAGACTCGATTCAGCGAGCTGCGACACCTACTACTAAGACGTTGAGCACACTACCCACCCTCCTTTGACACAGCTGGTTTCCTCTTTTGTAAGTCCATGTTCAAATGGCAATCCTTAACCCCTAGTTAGCCGAACTATGTTTTGCTTTGATTCTCATTCCAGATGAGATACGTAGGCATAAGACGCGACGTCTTACCAAGCACACTTCTCTTTAACCCATAGGTAGCCGAGCTACGAAGACTCTGATTCTCATACTCATATGAGATACATAGGAAGTGGATGCGACATCCTTGCGAGTCATTTTCTTTTAACCTTCCTTTTAGTAAATAGTACTTTAGATATACCTACACCCTTTAGACTAGAACAACACTTATGAAAAGGGCTCCCTAGGAGTACCTAGGATGTTTTGGGGTGCTTAAAACCTTCCCATTGCATAACCAACCCCCTTACCCAGATCTCTGACATTTTTACTAGTTTTTTATTCGATAAAACTTTTAGGTTTTTGTTCGCTTTCTAACCATTCCTTTGGATAAATAGAAGTGCGGTGGCGACTCGACTTGTATGGTTTACCTTAGATTTAGTCAATATCTCTAATGGTAACGAATACCCCGCTACACCAGGTCGACTCAACCTTGGGAAAAATCTATGTTTAAGTCGACTCATTCCCTGTTTGAGTCGACTCATGGCTTATTTTGCAGGATTTTTGCACTACTAATGTGAGAAGGGAACTTTTGGGTTGAAGCATGATCCTTCATCATTGAACTTAGTTATGGCTTGCAATCTAAGGCAAGTAGACACCTGCAGAACACCGGGAGGATCGTGAGCATGCGACGAAACTTCAATGTTTGGTACTTCATCAAGCTTCAACCACATGCATTGTGAATACAGTGATTCTGCAGTAAACCAAGTGCAGTAAATTCACAAACACGTCAACTTGCACACTCATAACCAAGACCAAAATCACATAACACAACTACTATTAACCTACAGTTGCAAGTCATGATAGTTATATCTTATGCCTTGGCCAACATCAAAGCTAACTTCATTCAAATTGTCACCTGCAATAGCCAGTCATAAAACATCACTTGAACACATTCCACTAAATTAACCAATTAACTAACTTCTAACTCAATGAGTTAACTACCTAAACTCACTAAGTTCATCCCAACTAACTCCAGACCTCTTTTAACTAACTCCAAGCCTAACTTCAAGCCTCATTAATCCCAAGTCTAATCCCTATAAATTCTCATCTTCACCATCATTTCAGGGGCCTCACCTTTTTGAAAGCATCACCTTCAACTTTCTGCATTCATCTTCTCCATTTATTCACCCTACACCAAAGCTCAAACCACCATTGGAGCAAGCTTCACATTGAATCTTGTTATCAATTGAGCTAAACCTCTTGCACTCAATAATCATCCCTACATTCACATGATCAACATCAATAATAACAATTCGATTCAGAATTTTTTTCAGAAATGATTCTTGAGGACGATGAGTTCGTAGTAGAAGGAGAAGATTAAAGGTTCAAAGTAGAATATTTCTGGGTTTCTCTTCTTCATCTTCATCACTTCCAAATTGCAACAAATTCCAATATAATCCTACATCTTGCAGGTTGGTGAATGTTCATCTTTCATCGGTGCTTGTTTGCTGAATTTTTATACCATATTGTAGCTTGTGTAGTGGAGAATCAAAACTCCAAGGTTTGATGATTTGGTTTTCCTCCACCTCCATTTAATTTTAGATTTTGTGTTTAGGGTTCTCGATTTTATTGACTTAATTTCCAGAATTAGTTAATTTATGGTTAGAATGGATGAGTGATTAGGATAGAAGAGGTCGAGAGGAGTAAGAAAATGATGTTTTTCTTGATTTTGGTGTGGTGGTGTCGGAGCTCCGGTGATGGTCCTGTTTTGACATGAGAAGTGGAAGATGATGTGTAGAGATGAGAGAGTGAGTGTTGTTTCTTTTCACATGTCTCTTTGCAATTTCTGTTGGGCTTAGTCATTAAGCCCAATACTCTGCTTTCTGCACCCCTGTTGCGGACTTCTGCATTCTTTATTCAGGGCCTGCATCCCTTGGCCCAACATGTTAATTACCATTTCAATTACCTTCCATTCTAATTTTGCTAAATTTCTTGTTAGCATCTTAATTAGGTCTAATTAGGCTTTAGACTATAATTATAATTGATTGGAGTTTTGTATAGTTTTCTAAATTTGTGTTCACGATTTGATACTTTTGGAAGATCATTTTACCCTTTAGGGGTAATTTTGGACATTTTACTCATGTAATCACATGCTCCTCTAGGATTAGTATTTTTCATAGAACTTAAACCAAATCTTGACAATAACATGTTCCCTTAGGATTGGAATTAGCATAGTTTCTTTATCAAATTTTTGAATAACATTAACACGTTCCCTTAGGCTTGCTAACATAGAATTTGCAATTAACCATGACAAGATCCCTTAGGATTAGCTTGTAACCATTAGATTAGGTGCTAACGTAGTTTTCAAACCGAAACAAATCCATGATTAAATTGATCAAAAGCAATTTTGATTAATTAAATTCTTTGAACTTGCATAATCCCACGGTCTAATTTGAGTGACCAAAAGACCCTTGGTCACTTAATAAGACTTTTCTTCCCAGCTGTGGAGCTCGAAGCCTCAAGTCAAGATCTTCAATCAAGGCATCCTCAGTCATACCAAGCAGTAGATTATACAAGCATATCAAAGGTGGCATCTTCAAGAACTTGTCAAATCAAAGTTAGAAGCGTGTGGCATGAGCCTTAAGCAATAAAGAAGGAATGGGACTAGAGCTACCCCTATCCTAAGTATCTTTGGGTATGAGACGTATGACCCAACGCTCATCGTGTTCACCTTTATTCATAGACTTTAGTACAATTCTAATCATATGATTGGCAAGTCTCTCTCCCTTCACAAACCATCGTGCAACAAGCAAGGACTACACCAACTACTTATCAATCATGGATCAAGTTGTAAGACACGAGCCTTAAGCAATGGAGAAGGAATGGGACTGAAGATTTCCTGCCCCCATTCTGAGTATCTTTGGGTATGGAACGAATGACCCAACGCTCATCGTATTCACCTCTATTCGTAGACTTTAGTGCAACTCGAATCAAACGATTGATAAGGTTTTCATCAACACGAGCGACAACAGAAATTTTTCTCTCTCCGTTCATACCACCTCAATTAAGATCAGTCAAGGGTCGCATGCTTATTTCTCAATCATTAGCTTCAGGCATTGCCCATCAGTTCAGACTATGGCTTACTTTGTTGCTTTCCCTCAAAGTGCAGACCTTGGAAACCTTCTAACCCATTGAGTTCATACTCTGGCTTGATCTTTTGCCTTAAGGTGCAGACCTTGGCAAACCCTTTCAGTCCATGGAGTTCAGACTCTGGCTTTATTCTTTGCCCATAAGATATAGATCTTGGCATTCTTGCATTGTGGAGTTCGGATTCTAGCTAAAACTCATTTGTCCTTGTGATTGATCACCATATTTGGTTAATACCACCTCCTTGCTTGTTAATAAATCTACCTTGCCTCTGGGAAATCCTATCAAACCACCTTGTTTTCAGCCCTAGTGGGTTGAATTACGATTGCTCTGGTTTCCTCATTGCACAATAAGGGTACGTAGGCAGGAGAATTCAGATTCTTCGCGAGCTACCTATTTATTAATCAATCATTCTTCAATCATCAATCAATACCATCTTTTTGAGATCAAATATCACTTTTCCTTGGTTTCCATGTTCATCCTTTTAGGACGCCTAATGAATAGTCCGCCTTGTGAACTAAGAGTTGTTTGGCTTGTACCCAAACATTTAATTCGCTTTATTTTTGGAGTGGGTATGCCTAGTTTCCTCCACATCCTAGTCAATACCTCTTTTGCTCTTCGGTTCAAAGTTTATTCCTTCATGGTTCCAAGATACTATTCTCTATTAATCTTGAACTATCAATTCCCCAGCAAGTGATATATTCTTCCTTGCACCCAACAATATTTTCTTGTGGGTCTTATACTCATCCTTTTAGGACGCCTAATGAACAGTCCGCCTTGTGAACCAAGAGTTCTTTGTGTTATGCAATCAAACACTTAATTCAATCTTTTTTTGTCGTTCCACCAGTGTTGTAAGCCCTCACTTGTTGGTTCATACCAGTTTTGCTCTTGGGTTCGAAGCCAGTTATTTCTGTGAGTTCCCTTGATACCATTATGTTGGTGCAAGTTATAATTCTCATCACCCTCAATATCTTTCTTTGTTCTCATAGTTCCAAACTATGATTACTCTGATTTTCTCATTGCACTATGAGAATATGTAGGCACGAGGATGCGAATCATTGGCGAGCATACTTCTAATTATTCCTCTTCCACCTTAGGGCACCACTCATATCTTTCACTATCCCTTGTTTACCTTCGATCATAAAATCTTTCACCTAGTGACATATTATTCCTTTGACATCGAAATACACTTACTTTGGAAGTCCATATACATCCTTTTAGGATGCCTAATGAATAGTCCGCTTTCGTACCTAGAGTTATTTGGCTTATTGCCAGACATTTAATTCCTTCTTTTTGGCCAATATGCATGTTTCCCTCTATGGTATGAATCTCATTTCTCTTATGGATTCCAATATACTTTGACTTTTGGTTTCAAACCATACCTTTTCAGACACTTAGCACCGGATATTTAATTCTGTGACTTTGGTCACTTCATTCCGTCCATCTCCATGATGCATTCATACTCTATCTTCATTCACTCCATGCGATATACCTATTCTTTGAGCCAAATATAATATCTCTTTGTGCTCCATCTTGTACCGCTTTGTGAACCAAGAGTTGTTTGTACTATGAAACCAAACACTTAATTCAATCTTTTTTCGGTCGTTCCAATACAGTGTTGTAGGCCCTCACTTGTTGGTCTATACCAGTTTTACTCTTGGGCTCACGTTTTCACCCCTTGTTGGAGTTCAAATCATATTATCCTTTGGTTCAGACCATACTTTCGATCACACTTCTTTTCACCTCCCACCACTAGGTCTTTGAACTACGGAGCTCTGAATTCCTCATTGCACTATGGGGATACGTAGGCATGAGGGCCCCAATCCTCACCGAGCACTCTATCTATTTCCTTCCTTCCCCCATTCTTTTGCAAGTAATCTTAGATATCACACATATTCGAGCGAGAACAATCAAAATGGTTCCCATTGAGTACCATGGATGTTTGGGGTGCTAATACCTTCCCCTTGCATAACCGACTTCCTTACCCAGTATATCTTTTTCCCCGAGGTTTTATCGATGTTTTCCCTTCCCTTAAGGGATAAATAAAATTTGATGGCGACTCTGTTGTATGTTCGAGTGTGCGATACGTTCAGGTATATTTTCGCTAGCTTCAGACTGTACCTTACGATGTTCTACAATTCACTTAAGTGCATCCTACCTTACGTTGTTCCTTATTTACTCTTTCTCTCATCAATCCGTACTTTTGTGTGTGACCCTGTAGGTTTTTACGATATTGGCAATTATATTAAATCACATATTTAACATAATAAACAGTGAGCGGTATCTATCAACACATCACTGCTACCCAAGACACGAAAATATCATGTGATATGAAAAACCCCTTTTTATGATAATACTTGTGTGTATGATTACCCTTTTTCCCTTATGTCTATATTGAACACAAGGCATAGACCGTGTTGTCCTTGTCCAGTTCAATATTGGGCCCTTAGACGTTTATCCTATTATGTAGGATGGGCAAATTTCATCTAGGTCACTCATGTCCCTCAGCATGCTTCATGGAGTACTCATCAACTGTCTTTATGGTCATCCAGTTACGGACAATGTTTGATCAGCAATAAAGCACTCGACTCTACATCTAAGGTCCATAGTGGTTTCAGGTCGAATGGTGGTATACACCACTATCACCATGAGAATAACTTATGACATTTTGCATAACATTCTATATAGTATTCTCATAGCGGGTTAATCCATTATATATATATATATATATATATATATATATATATATATATATATATATATATATATATATATATATATATATATAGATATATATATATATATATATATATATATATATATATAGATATATATATATATATATATATATATATATATATATTACTCCTAATAGGCATACCTTGTTTAAGACTTGATAACTCCTTATCCATGATCCATGAGATGTGATCATCGGTCTATATACGTAATAGTCTTAATGCTTTAATGTTATCCCAATTCATAACAAATCTCGACTATGGATACTTTAAGAATAGTGTCCTTATATTTAATGGGATCTCATGATTAAGTCACACTTGATACATTAAACGGACTAGCTATTCTAGGTACTTTATTAAACAAACATATTAAAGAAAAAGCCTTTTATTATTAATAAATAATTCGATACAAGTACCAAAAGTATTGGCCTCTAGGGCTTACATAAACAATCTCCCACTAGCACTAGAGCCAATCATGCATACCCATAGATCTAGTATGGCCATCATGTTTCTGCTGCGCAAGAGACTTTGTCAGTGGGTGAGCAATATTGTCAAGTGTAGGTACTCTGCATATTTTCACATCTCCTCTATCTATTATCTCTCAAATGAGGTGATAACGTATAAGTATATGTTTGGATCATTGGTAATATCTAGGCTCCTTAGCTTGTGTGATAGCACCATTGTTATCACAATAGAGATCAATGGGATCCATAATGCTAGAAACGATGCCAAGTTCACTAATGAACTTTTTGATCCATACAACTTCCTTTGTTGCACTTGAGGCAGCAATACACTCGGCCTCGGTTGTAGAACCAACAATTGTATCTTGCTTTGAACTTTTCCAGCTCATAACACCGCCGTTTAAGCAGAACACATAACCAGATTACGATCTAAAGTCGTCCTTATCTGTCCGGAAGCTAGCATCGGTGTATCCAATTACAGCAAGCTCTTCCTGACCTCCATATATCAAGAATGAGTCCTTAGTCCTTCTCAAATACTTAAGGATATTCTTGACAGCTACCCAATGAGCATCAACGGGATCAGATTGGTACCTACTTATTGCACTTAAAACATACGAGACATATGGTCGAGTACATAACATGGCATTCATGATAGATCCTATTGCATATGCATATGGAATCTTATTCATGCGATCCCTTTATTCCTTAGTTGAAGGGGATTATGTTTTTGATAGACACAAACCATGTTGCATAGGTATGAATCCTTTATTGGAATCATGCATATTAAAGTGTCTCAGCACTTTGTCTATGTATGTACTCTCACTTAGGCTAAGCAGTTTTTATGATCTATCTATATAGATCCTAATTCCAAATATATAGGCTGCTTCACCTAGGTCCTTCATAGAAAAGCATTTCCCCAACTAAGTCCTTACTTGTTGCAGGGTAGGGACATCATTTCCAATGAGTAATATGTCATCTACATATAATACCAGGAAGACAATCATGCTCCCAATAACCTTCTTGTAGACACAAGGCTCATCTTTATTCTTGATGAATCCATATTGTTTTACTATTTCATCAAAACAAAGATTCCAACTTCTTGAAGCTTGCTTCAATCCATAGATTGATCTCTATAACTTGCATATCTTTTAGGCTTCTTCTGGTATGTCAAATCCTTCAGGTTGTGTCATGTGCACATCCTTAATAATATTCCCATTAAGGAAAGAAGTTTTGATATTCAACTACCATATTTCATAATCATGATATGCAGCGATAGCAAGTAAAATCCGAACAGATTTAAGAATTGCAACTAGTGAAAAGGTTTCATCATAGTCAACCCCATGAGTTTGTTTATATCCTTTTGCAACCAGTATTGCCTTATAGATATGTACCTTACCATCCATTTCAGTCTTCCTTTTGAAGACCCACTTGCATCCTATAGGGTTAACTCCTACAGGAGGCTCTACCAAGGTCCAAACCTGGTTTGTGTACATGGAATTCATTTTAGATATCATGGCTTCTAGCCATTTCTCATACTCAAGACCAGTTATGGCCTCTTGGTAGGTCATAGGCTCATCTTGATCCATGAGTAATACATCACCTTGATCAGTTCTAAGATATCCATATCTCTCGGGTAGGTGATGTATCCTGCTTGACCTACATTGGTCTTGTTCTACTTGAGCAAGTTGCTCTTCCACAACTACTTGTGTTTCCTACTCTAATTCCTCCATAGGTGTATCAATGTTTTATGATTCTTGAATTTCTTTAAGCTCTACTTTCCTCCCACTAATTCCTTTGGAAATAAAACCCGTTTCTAGGAAAACTCCAGTTTGAGCGCCAAACACTTTTCCCTCAGAAGGATTGTAGAAGTAATACCCTCTTGTTTCTTTAGGATACCCCACAAATAAGCATTTGTCATATTTTGGCTCAAGCTTAGTTGAAATTTGTCGTTTCACATAAACTTCGCAACCCCAAATCTTCATGTAAGACATATGTGGTTTCTTACCACTTCATATCTTATATGGTGCCTTCTCAACCTTTTTGGATGGAACACGGTTAAGTGTGTAAGTTGTTGTCAATATTGCATGTCCCCAAAAGGAGTTTGGAAGATCGGGGTGACTCATGATGGATCAGACCATGTCTAACAAGGTTTGATTTCTTCTCTCAGATACACCATTCCATTGGGGTGTTCTAGGAGGAGTAACTTGGGATAGAATCTCACACTCTTTCAGACGGTCATCAAACTCTAGGCTTAAATATTCACCATCTCGATCTGATCGAAGAGTTTTTAATATTCTTACCTAGTTGGTTTTGTACTTCACTCTTGAACTCCTTGAACTTTTCAAAGGACTCTAATTTGTGTTTCATTAAATACCCATAACCATATCTACTGAAATCATCAGTAAATGTGATGAAGTACTGAAAACCTCATCTGGCTGGTATGTTCAGTGGTCCACATACATCAGTATGTATGAGGGCCAAAAGATCATTAGCTTTTTCACCTTTTCTTGTGAATTGAGACTTTGTCATCTTTCCAATTAAATAAGATTTGCATGTCTCATATGATTCATAATCAAAAGATTCCAAGAGTCCATCTTTATGGAGTTTGGAAATGTTATTATTTATGTGGCCTAATCGGCAATGCCAAAGGTAAGATAGATTTAACTCATTAGGTTTCATCCTTTTAGTATTAATCTTATAAATAGGCATTTCAAGAACAGAGACATATAGTCCATTGTTCATTTGTGCAGTAGCATAGAATATATAATTCAAATAAATGGTGCAACAATTGTTCTTTATTATGAATGAAAAACTAAACTTGTCCAAACAAGAAACAAAAATAATATTCCTGCTAATTGCAGGTACATAATAACAGTTCTCTAACTGAATTAGTAAACTACTAGGTAAAGTCAATACATAAGTTCCTATGGCTAAAGCAACAACCTTTGCTCCATTTCCAACTCGTAGGTCAATTTCACCTTTTGTCAAATCTCTACTCCTTTTTAGCCCCTGCACATTGGTACAAATGTGAGAACCGCATCTAGTATCTAATACCCATGATGCAGAAGTAGATAGATTAATTTCAATAACAAAAATACTTGAAGTTGAAGTCTCTACTCCATTCTTCTTATCTTCCAGGTACTTTGGGCAGTTTCTCTTCCAGTGTCCGGTCTTACCGCAATGGAAGCAAGTGTCATCCTTTGTTATTCCTCCACTAGGATTCAAAGCAGGAGGATTGGGTTTGGGTTTGGCAACTTCCTTGCCTTTCCCTTTACTACCCTTCTTGGTGGGCCTTTTGTTCTGTTTCTTTCCATTTCCGATCATCAGAATGAACTTCTCTTTTGACTTCAGATTCTGCTCAGCAGTTCTTAACATGCCTAGCAATTCAGGAAGAGTTTTGTCCATATTATTCATGTTGAAATTAAGGAAAATTTTACTGAAGCTCTCTGGCAACGATTGCAAGATCAAATCAGTCGCAAGTTCCTTTCCGAGGGGAAAACCCAACCTCTCAAGGTTATCTACATACCCAATCATCTTGAGCACATGGGGACTTACAGGGTTCATAGTAGCTAGCATGAGGCAAGCAGCTTCATTGGCATCATTGACATACTTCTTATAAGCATCTCTTTATGCCTTAGGTGCAGAACTAGGAGATTCCTCTTCAGGAACAGGTTCCTCCAAGACATACAACTTTTTATCATGCTTCGGGACAATCCTCAAATTTCGGTGTCAATCCAAAAAAATTGTCCCAGATAATTTTTCCTTATCAAGGATTGATCGTAAAATGTTGGTAAAGGTGTTTGATGTCATGGTAATCAATCTACATGAAAAATATGAAAACATAAGTATCATTAAAATAACATATTCAATTAGGTATTTAATTAAATATGCTCTCACTATTTTACTCAAAACAAATGACCCTCACCATTTAATTCGGAAAATTCCGTTGGAAGATTTTCTAGTGGGTCGAGATCCACATTTCACTTTGTTTCAAGTCCGCGTAGGAGGATTAAACAAAACTAGGTTATTATAGCGGTAAATTCATGATCATCAAGCTATGGATAAGCTAGACATCAAATAACAAGAGTCGCCACCGCGTTTTTATTGTTTCCAAGGGAAAAGGGAAAAAGTACGAACAAAAACCAAAAGTAAGAAGTTTTCAAATCAAAAATAATAAAATGTCAGAGATTACAGGTAAGGGGGTTGGTCACACAGAGGGAAGGTGTTAGCACCCAAAGTGTTCTAGATACTCCTAGGGAGCCCTTTTTGTGTGCATATGTATTTTATACAAATCATTAATTATATTTTTGTGTTTGACAAGACCTTCGGACTTGTGCATACGTACCAACATAAAAATGAGGGATCAAAACCTCGTAGTTCGTGATACAAATTTCAAAGTGGATGCATTGCTTTTATCAAAAATTAAGTTTGAAAGGCACAAAGGCCTGAAAATGGTTTGAATGAGTTAGATATTTTTGGCTTTTGAAAGTTTAAGTCAAATATAGTTAAGTTTATTTACAAGTTTGATTTAAGAAAAGAAGTTTGAAAATGCAATGGCATAAGACCAAAGCTTCTATCTTTTTGCAAAATGGTCAAAGTTTAGAACAAAATAAGTTCAAACAAAGAAAATTTTATAAAAAAAAGGAGGGAGAGATTTTGAAATTAAATAAATGGGGAGAAGATGAAAAGACTAATCATATGCACAAAATTAAAAGTTAAGAGTTGAAAAGATCTGACCAATGGGTAGCAATCCAATAGACAAGAATGTCAATAGAAACCCAGAATTCCCTTGGACATTTAGAATCAAGCAACACACAAATGCACAATTATATTATCTTGAAGAGCAAGGCATCAAATAAAGATAGACACATCCAAGCTTAGCCACTCCATGATCTTCTTCAGATTAGCCTATGTAACAGACGAATTCCACAAGTCACAGGTTCAAAATAACAGCTTCACAATGATCATGTTGCAGATGAACTCAAAGGGATCTTGAATGATGCATCAGATGAAGTTTCAAATTGCAGGCACTTGGTTTCACAATAAGTTGGCATTGGCCAAGTCCTTTAGCATAGGAATGTTTTCTAAGTTCTAAATCCATTTGTCCAAGATCAAGCCAATAGTCCACACAAAAGTTTTTTAGGGTTTTTGTTGTTATTATGTACATTAATGGTTAAAGACCACACAAACAAGCAAAGTATACACAAACAAGATATATCACACAATATGGTCCAAATGGACAAAGTGAAAATTGCATTAACATAAACAATTAGAATGGTATGAATAATGGCAAATGAATAAAGGCTAAAATTAAATGACATTAAAGTAAATGGCTTGAAATTAAAAGTTAGTTGTTAAAGAGGTAGAAGTTAGTATTGTTTTGCTTTTGCTTTTCATTTTTTAAGTCATTCTTTGGAGAATACTCAACCCACTTATCACAAGCATGGATCCTTGAGCCAAGACAACTTCCAAAGGAAGGAAAAAAGGCCAAGTTTCCACACAATACCATGAAATATGGGAGACTTAGAATCTCACTAACTAGAATGCTATGCCTTTTGTGTCACAAATTTAGCGATATGTTAAGCAATCGTAATTGGACTTATGTAGAAGTCACAACTATTTGAGGTCGGGCAATAGAATTTTGGTGTTAATGCATGTTAGAGACATAGTATAATGGACTATGCTCATGAAACATACCACACACAAAAAGAATATGCAAAAGAGGTGGCTTAATCTCATCCATACTTATGTTGATTTTTCAATCAACTAGCCTTAGGACTTTGAGATATCATAGACCAAGTGAGATGAATGCATAAAGAATGGGGATGAGATGAAGAGGGAGGGGAATGGATCAAAACTTAAATTGATCAAAGGAGGACTTTTACCAAATTAATATCATCCATTCATTTTGGGAGATGGAATGTATATTCCATCAATCCCCTAAATCTAATGATATTAACTTGACAAAGTCAAATCAACCTTGACCAAGGCCCAACAACAAGAGTCAAACTCAAACAAGTCATCACAATAGGTCAACACAAATAATTGGCATTTATTCAAATTAAAGAGACTAAAATAATATATTTAAATTAAATATGGTTTGTCAAATTCCTAAAACCTCATCAAAACGCCAAAGAAATTGCCATGAGATTTATCATAGGCCAAACAAGGTCAAAGGACCTTGGAGAAAAAATTTCAGAATTTTTAAAGACTTAAAATTATTTTTAAACAATTAAAAATAATCACAAAATCAATTAAATCATGAAAAATATTAATAATGATCCAAAAAGTAATTTTAATTCAGAATATGAAAGAGAAAATTATATGAAATTTTTTGGTGAAACTCTCATATTTTTTGGATCAATATTAAAATTAATATGAATTAATGAAAATAAAAGGAATAAAACAAAAATCAGAAAATGTGAAAAAACGTGAGTCACTTGATCTCCCTCATTAATTGAGGTGGCAGATCAAGTGGCCTAAAACGCGTGTTCCACCAAACACACGAGTCAGCTTGCTGCAGGGATGGTAATTCCAATGGACGCGTGAGATTAAAACATTTCAACTGGATCATGTGGTTGGAGACGTGCCAACACATGGCCAAACCTGTAAATCCGGTCTTTTTCTCCAGTGGACCTCACCGGACTGGTCCACCTTCAACCATCACTAAAATAAAAAAGGAGGACATGATCTGAAAGAAAAAATGGCGTAGAGCACGAATCTGACCTCAATTTTAACTAACTCCACATATATAGAAAGATATGAGGAGTTGAATTTTGAGGTGTGTTAACTGAGTTGCTTCGATTTGACCTCTAAGCAACTCAATCTTCTTGCCTACATTGGTAGGACTTTAGACAACCAAAGATCCAAGAGAATTGAGTAGAATTGAGTTAGAATCGAAGAGATGAAGTTTTCTGAAAATTACCTTCAAAGTTATGCAGTTCTTGATGTTGCTTGCTCTAAACACGATCTGATCACACTTGAGAAGCTAGCAGGCAGTGATTAAAGAGGTTGCAAGGCTTTGGATCCTGGAGTTCTTGAATCTCCAACAGTTGAGATTCAAACTCAAATTTCAAATTGAAATTTCTCAGGTTTTCCTTTAGAATGAGAGGGATTCAATGGGGAGAAAAACTGGCGCACAAAGTGTGATTCAAATGAGCTCAGAAGCCTTCTATTTAGAGCCAAATGGAATGATATTTGCACACTTCAAAATCTGTCCAAAATTATCAATGTGGATGGCACGAGTGCATGGGCATGTACAGGCCCATGATGCAATGCAATAAGGTCCAAAATCATTCCAATTGAGGTCTGAATGAAGCTTGAATGGCAAGGCATTATGAACTGAAATTTGTGCAATTGATTCTTTCCAATGATGCAACCCTGTTAAATCCATGCGTAGACCTAGAAAACCTCATCCAAAATGCATGAACTTGGGTTCTTTGGAAAGCTTGGATCAAGGGGAAAAAGTTTGGTGTTCAACACTTTTTCATTTGGAGCTTGTAACATGGAGAATTTTGAGTTGGAAGTTTGGAATTTTTAACATGTTGAAAACTTTTCTAAGTGTCAAGCCATATACCTCAATATTCCAACTTACTTAACTTTATATGTAAGCTTCAAATGAGAAACGTGTCTTCATAAAAGTTGTAGCCCTTTCAAATACCTTTAAAATGGTCACCAATTTCATGTCATTTGGATTTATAATGATAGAGTTATGCATTTTTGAAGTTTGGAAAAATCACTTGTTCAATGGTATAGGTCAAAAATGACCTATAATGTAACCTCATATCACATGCTCATAAAAATTGAATTGGCCTTCACTCCAAACATAAACGTTTAAGTAGACATATTTAATTTAATTTTGCAACTTGGAAATCTTTCATCTCATAAAAATTGAGCAAGTTATGGCCTTGGGAAGTTGACTTTCAAATTAGGGTTTAGACAAAATGACCTATAATGTTTCAACATAGAAAATGATTTTCCAATCCAAATCAGCTCTAGGTATCAACATGAAAGTTGTTTGTAATATCATTTAAAGTAACGTTGATCTTGGAATCATTTTCATATGGTGAAAATTGTAGGAGATAGGGTCCAGGGAGAACCAGTTTTGATTAGATGAATTCATCTGGCCAACCACCACCAACCAACTTGCTAACCTTCAATTATATTGAGTTTCTAGGATTATGGTAGACCATATATGCATAATATGATGAATTTTTAAGTGTCCCTTGAGAAATTTGATCAACTGGTAAGATAGCTTGTTGGAGAAGTTACTCAAGATACCCAGTCAAACTAGGGTTTCCAAGGCAAATCACCCAGAAAATTTGATCAATATAACATGTAGGAATCAATGGAACTTATATATGATGCTCATAACCATTCTTGGATCAATTCATGGTTGTGCCCTTTGTCATGAGGGTCTCAAACCCTAGATATGAACTTGATAGATCTATGGAGATCATGCCCTACCTACAAAGGAGTTAGGCAAATGCAAAGACATATTTTTGTATTTTGGTTAGTAAATGATGATATACAAGTATGATACAATCACCTAGTGCTTGGTGATCTCTCCCAAAACAAACCCAATGCAAGAGGGGTAAGGAGGATGCCAAGGTATGATCCCAATGCTAATGCTTATGATGAAATTGCATGAGGGATCTTAGGGTCAAAATTGGGGTCTTACAGCTGCCCCTATTTAAGGACATTCTAAGTGAGGAGGCGAAGGTTAAAATCTTCATATCGACTCAGTAGAATTGGCTTAAATAACAACATATAGAAACAAATTTTGATCCCTAAGAGACCTCATGATGCATATGATATGAATGCAAAAGTTAATGCCCTGTGGGGGAAATATTGCCACAAAGGAAAAGAAATCAGAGAGACCGTAAGTCCGTAGGAGTATAATGTATTCCGTAAGGAAAACCCATTGGGGAGACAGAGACTCTTGGGGGAAAAGGAGTTATGTGTAGGCCAGGCTACGACTTAAAACTGTTGGGGGACTAGAGGGATTCCATACAAACATGGAAAAGACTCAGTCGGGGAACAACAACATCTGCAGGGGATACGAGTAAGTCAGGATAAAATTGAAATACTTGAATCATGCAGGGAAAGAGATTTCACTAAGGAAACACGCACTTAACTCAATTGAGAAAGAAATAAACTTCAACACATGAGGAGCAAAAATTTATTATCTACTACCTGTTACTGGGCGAGGAGATAATAAAGATTTGACTGAGAGGACACCCGTCATCGGTTAAGATGAACATATCAAGGATGACTCGTTGATAAAAGCCAGGAGGGAGTATTCATTACCAATTACTGGGTAAGAATAGCCTTGTTGGGGAAAACTATAGAAAAATAGGATTTACAACTACCAGTTACTAGGCAGAAGACCAAAGGTGAGAATATCTGTCATCGGTTAAGATGAACATATCAAGGATAGACTCAACAGGGAAGAAGATCCATCATTGGTTAAAATGAACATATCAAGGATAAACTTGCTTGGGACTGTCAAGGAGGATACCCGTCATCTGTTAAGATGAACATATCAAGGATAAACCAACTGAACAAAAATTAGGAAATACATCTATCGGATGCTGGATAGAAGACCATCAAAGAGAAATCCGTCACTGGTTAGGATGAACATATCAAGGATAGACTCTGTGAGGAGAGAAAATAGGAATTACATCTATCAGTCACTGGATAGAATACCATCGAAGATAAAATCCGTCACCGGTTAGGATGAACATATCAAGGATAGACTCTACGGGAAAAAGTAGGGTTTACAACTACCGATTACTGGGTAGAATACCACAAAAAGAAGGAAACTCGTCATCGGTTAGGATGAACATATCAAGGATTAACTCTCTGGGGAACATAATAGGGATTACAACTACCTTTTTACTGGGTAGAACACCAAAGGTGAGAATATCCGTCATCGGTTAGGATGAACATATCAAGGATAAACTCAGGCAGGGGAGAGAAAGATATTCGTCATTGGTTAGGATAAACATATCAAGGATATACTTCCTGGGGAATCAGAAACAAATGAATCTACTGGGAACTCCACTGCTGGGAAAATTGGGGTACTTTTGTCGGGTATTGAGCAAAAAGTAGCAAACTGCAAACTAAGAATATTAGCAGTTACTGGGTAATAAGCTTCTTAGGAGACTCAAAGCGTCTATCTAGGTAAGAGATAGAAAGAAACATTCAATCAAGACTAAAAAAAATGAGGACATAACTCAAGGGGAGTGATTCCGTCCAGATAATCAACTGGGAAGGAAACTGAAGTAATAATCATCCACGAGGAACAACTCAGTGGGGAAGAGGAGAAAGGTTAAAGTCTTTCTGCCTAAAGGCCTGACACTCTACAATTGAGGGAGGACAGACACTGAACTTGTATGGGGATAAAGTACCGCCATACAGAGAATGAGAATCTCAAATCGATAAATCAATCAAATATGATGGTGCCAATATGCAAATTATGAAATTATATGAATGTACATATATATATATATATATATATATATATATATATATATATATATATATATATATATATATATATATATATATATATATATATATATATATATATATATATATATATATATATATATATATATATATATATATATATATATATATATATATATATATATATATATATATATATATATATATATATATATATGATGATTATGCTGACAACACGATCACGAAGGATACAAAGGTGTCGCAAAGAATTTGAATCATCGGTAAAATCCTCGGCCAATCCACAAAAAGAGGGAGACAATTGCTGGAGAATAGAGAAATCAACAAACCAAAGGCTCAAATCTAGCCGAGGGAGGAGATCTGCTGAGGAAAGATGAAGTTATCGAGTCTGCAGGGAATTTTAGGTCAACGCCATATTAAATGGGAGACAACCATATAGAAGATAAACACAAAATAGCTGCTCAAAAACTAGGAGGAAACTCTGACTGGGAGCGAGTCAGATGGCGACTGGTGGGGGAACCAATGCAATCTACTGGGGAAAACATCTTACTCTACTGAAGATCAATCCTTTTGAAGAAACGTGATCTCCGTTGGGGAACACATAAATACTGTCGGGGAAATAACATGTTGCAAGGTACTGAATCAACCAACTCAGCTGGGGCAAATAATCGGAACTCTGCTAGGGAACAAACACTCCGCAGGGGAACCGGATTAACACAAACAACTAGGGATACCCAAAGGGTTAACTGCTTGGGGAACCTCTGATGCTTAGCACTTAAAGACTTGCTGCTCTTTGAAGTGTTGTTCATACTTCCTTTTAATTGCTTTGAAAATTTCTTGTTTTTATATGTTTTAAGAAAAAAGATTTTGATTAAAAAATTTAAATTTCCAAAATGATCAGAATAAAATTTAAACTATTGGCTGAAGTAAATAAGAGTAGAAACAATTGGACAAAAACTCAACTTTATTTAATGGGATGGTAGTCTGTAAATGACAAGACTCCATAGATTTTTACAAAGTTGAAAATGGTATTTTACATGGAAAAGGGCTACATTAAATACAAATGATCCTTAATCCTTCTACCAACCCTTGATATCCATTGTGCTCTTGACCGCTATTGGGATGATGAAACGACGTCACCCTTGTGCTCAACTAAGGTCTTTCCAAAACTGGTCGATCAGCAGACTACAGTTACTTACCATAATCCCTAATTTTTGCATAAGTTTCCCCAAGGTGGGGTACTCAACTTATCGGGAAATGTTTTATGTTTTTATGTCTCTAATTTTTGCCTGGATCGCCCTTTCGGGTTTTCAATCCACCGAGACGCTCATTTTTGCCTAAGCCGCCCTTTCAGGTTTTCAACTTAGTGAGCTGTTCTTTTCTTTTTAGGCGAAGTATTCCTTGATTGCATCTGCGTTCACAGGGCGAGTAAACTCTTCACCATCCATAGTTGTAAGAATCAAAGCACCGCCTGAAAAGGCTCTCTTAACAACATATGGGCCTTCATAATTAGGAGTCCACTTTCCCCTAGAATATGGTTTGAACGGCAAGATCTTCTTGAGCACAAGGTCACCTTCTCTGAACACACGAGGTCTGACCTTCTTATCAAAAGCTTTCTTCATTCTCTGCTGATATAACTGACCATGACACATGGCAGTCAATCTCTTCTCTTCGATCAAATTCAACTGGTCAAACCTAGTCTGACACCATTCAGCCTCAGTCAACTTGGCTTCCATGAGCACACGTAATGAAGGAATCTCAACCTCTAAAGGGAGCATTGCTTCCACACCATATACAAGAGATAAAGGGGTTGCCCCTGTTGAAGTGCGGACGGATGTACGATACCCATGCAAAGGAAACGGGAGCATCTCATGCCAATCCTTATACGTGACAACCATCTTCTAAATAATCTTCTTAATGTTCGTAGCTTTAATGGCCTCATTCATCTTAGGTCTATAGGGAGAAGAATTATGATGTGCAATCTTAAAGTCTTTGCAAAGAGCTTCCACCATATTATTATTCAAGTTCGATGCATTATCAGTAATGATCTTACTTGGCACACCATATCGGCATATGATCTGATTCTTGATAAACCTTACAATAACTTGCTTGGTTACATTTGCATACGATGTCGCTTCAACCCATTTGGTGAAGTAGTCAATTGCCACCAGAATGAAACGATGTCCATTCGAAGCTTTGGGCTCAATAATCCTAATCATATCAATTCCCCACATGGAGAAGGGCCATGGGGAAGAAATAACATTCAATAGTGTTGAAGGAACATGAATCTTATCAACATATATTTGACACTTGTGGCACTTCTTCACAAACTTGCAACAGTCAGATTCCATTGTCAGCCAATAGTAACCTGCTCGCAACATCTTCTTTGCCATTACATGTCCATTGGAATGAGTACCAAAGGAACCTTCGTGCACTTCATTCATCAACAAGTCTGCTTTGTGTCTATCGGCTAATCTTCTCAAAGTCCTCTTATCCTTCAAAGATGCCCCAGGCGGGTAAATCTGACATTGGAGGAAACATTTGATGTCGTAATACCACGACTTTTCGTCTTTGGCCTCTTTAACAACAAACGCATGAGTTGGCCTATCAAGACTCAACACGGACAAATTGGGAACTTCATTCCAATACTTCACCACAATCATTGACGCCAATGTTGCAAGAGCATCTGCCATCCGGTTTTCATCTCGAGGGATATGATGAAACTCAACCTTTGTAAAGAAATTTGAAATCCTCATCGCATAATCTCTATATGGTATTAAACCGGGTTGATTTGTCTCTGATTCACCTTTGATCTGATTCACAACCAAAGCTGAGTCTCCAAAGACATCCAAATACTTGATTCTGAGATTCATGGCCTCTTCAAGCCCCATAATGCAAGCTTCATATTCTGCCATGTTATTCGTACACTTGAAAGTCAATCTAACTGTAAATGGTAGATGTGTCCCTTGAGGAGTAATTATCACTGCCCCAATGCCATTACCATATTGATTAACAGCTCCATCAAATACCATGCCCCTACAGGAACCAGGTTTTGGCCCTTCTTTAAGCAATGGTTCATCACAATCTTTCTTTCTCAAGTACAAAATCTCTTCATCAGGAAAATCATATTGCAATGACTGGTAAGCTTCAATTGGTTGGTGAGCCAAATGGTCAGCCAAGATACTACCTTTGATCGCTTTCTGAGATCGGCATTCGATATCATACTCTGATAACAACATCTGCCGACGGGCAATTCTCCCAGTTAAAGCATGCTTCTCAAATATATACTTGATTGGATCCATTTTGGATATCAACCAAGTGGTATGATTTAACATATATTGACGCAGACGTTTAGCAGCCCAAGCCAATGCGCAACAAGTTTTCTCAAGCATTGAATACCGAGTCTCACAGTCGGTGAATTTCTTACTGAGGTATTAACTTGCAAATTCTTTCTTTCCAGTCTCATCTTGCTGACCAAGAACACAACCCATACTATCTTCAAGCACAGTCAAATACATTATCAACGGTCTTCCTTCAATAGGTGGAGACAAAATCGGAGGTTCAAGCAAATATTCCTTGATACTGTTAAAAGCTTTCTGGCAGTCTTCGGTCCAATCACAAGACTGATCTTTCTGAAGAAGCTTGAATATAGGCGCATATGTGGAAAATGAATCTGGAGATATAATTCAAGCGGCCAAGAAAACCTCTGACTTGCTTCTGAGTTTTGGGTGCAGGCATCTCTTGTATTGCTTTGACCTTGGCAGGGTCAACTTCAATACCCTTCTCGCTGACAATAAAGCCCAACAACTTACCAGAACGAATACCAAAAGTACACTTATTGGGATTCAAGCGGAGCTTATATTTCCTCAAATGCTGGAATAGCTTCAACAAATGCTCAACATGTTCCTCTTCATCAATCGATTTAGCAATCATGTCACCGACATAAACTTCAATCTCTTTATGCATCATATCATGAAAAAGAGTAGTCATTGCTCTTTGGTAAGTTGCACCAACATTCTTCAAACCGAAAGGCATCACTCTATAACAGAATATTCCCCAAGGTGTAATGAATGTGGTCTTTTCCATATCTTCGGGTGCCATCTTGATCTGATTATATCCAGAAAATCCATCCATAAACGAAAATACTTTAAATTTAGAAGTATTGTCTACCAACATATCAATGTGTGGCAGAGGGAAATCATCTTTCGGACTGGCTTTATTCAAATCTCTGTAATCGACACACATGCGGACTTTTCCATCTTTCTTTGGCACAGGCGCAATATTGTTCACCCATTGCGGATACTCAGCAGTTACAAGGAATCGGCATCAATCTTCTTCTTCACTTCCTCTTTGATCTTCACATCCATATCAGGATACGTTCTTCTTAATTTCTGCTTGACTGGCGGGTGTCGCATCCGCCAAAAACAACCGGCGGGCTAAAACAAAAACAACACAGAGCCGCCACCGTGCGTTATTTATCCCAAAAGAGGGAAAGGAAACGCTCAGAGTAAACCTAG
Source organism: Lathyrus oleraceus (assembly GCF_024323335.1). NCBI lineage: Eukaryota > Viridiplantae > Streptophyta > Magnoliopsida > Fabales > Fabaceae > Lathyrus > Lathyrus oleraceus. The sequence continues at coordinate 601,496,626 of NC_066583.1, read as the reverse complement.
GAAAAGCATGGTCTCGCGACCAAAGAGAAAGGGTAAGGGAGTCGGTTACGCAAGGGGAAGGTATTAGCACCCCTCACGTCCGTCGTACTCGACGGGAACCACGCTCTAAAGAAAGAATAGGTTGCTAAAACAAACATCACACACACACACCGAAGACAACACAGGTGGGGGAAAGGAGGAGAGGGCTCGCTAGGATATCGCATCCTATGCCTACGTATCTCGTCTGGAACGAGAATCAGAGCTGCCGTAGTTCGGCTCACGCACGCCAAACAAGACACACACAAACACGGGCAAACTTGGAACCCGAACGCCAATCGCTGGACTTACATCGGCTTCCGAACCAAACAAACACACTCAGGATACGGACAGTCAATCGCTGGTCTTACATCCATATCCTGACACACAAGAGGATTAACAAGCAAACACACACAAAAAGAAAAAAAAGTGCCCGGAGAGACCTCGCACGATCTCCTGCCTACGTGCCTCATCTGGTATGAGGATCAGGGCGACGTAGTTCCCCTGAACGGGAAAGAAATTCTAACCAGATACAAAGGGAGACACACTACTAGGGAGCTGGACTCGAGCCTAGTGTTATCATGCATCATTGCCCTATGTTATGGTTTCTACCTACTCGCACAACAGCAAGCTAATCCTAACCAGGATGAAGCAAAGCATGCAAGCATAAACAAAACAAATCAAACACTCACAAGTAGCACACACTATATCCAGTCAAAAAGTGGGCTCAAACAAAGGGTCAGACTGCCAAGGCAAGTCATCTGTACAAGGGTGGTGTTAGCTCTTAACCCTGACATTGAGAGTCAGGGTGAAGCAGATGAAAGGTGAGTGAAGATAAGACTTCACAGCTCTTATCCCTGGCCAGGGAGAGCTTCAGACAAAGGAGCGTAGGTTCAGAATGGAGGAACCCTTCTACACTCAAGACTCTGACTCAACTGTACAAATGTACAAGATCTTGGGTTAATGTCCCAATGCATCAACACAGTGGTGTGAGCAGAGGGACGACTCAACAAGAATAGCGGGGGATGGATTGCACATCCCTTGGGTTCCGCCAATTGCCTCATAGAGGTCTTTACCTGCTTGGGGACAAATATAAACAATCACAAACATCGCCTCTTAAGGAGGACTTCAGACAGTTGCCTGGCTAAATAACAAGCCAGGTCTTCCAGACTACATGGAGACAAGAGAGTCTACCTCAATTGGTTTATACAACCAACCAGCAGCACAGCAAGTTCTTAAAGAACTAAAGCGACTATGGTACCTGAAATCAATCTAATACAGTCAGTATCCAAGTCACACAGTCAAAACAAACCAGATAAGAATCAACAGTCAATGTACAAAAACAATGCAAAGTGCAAAGCACAATCAACTCAAGTGAGCCAAGCATCCTACAAAACACACAAGTTAGTTCACAACAATTAGCCAAATCAAACTTGCATCATTCTCCTTTAAGGCATTTGCATCTCAACCTGAAACACAATTCAAAAGTGAGAAACAAGACCACTAGGCCAAGCCTAGGGTCCAAAGGAGATGAAAAATTCAAAACAGCAAGTGAAAATCAATCAAAATCACAATCAAACCAATTAGAAACAAATCCCATTGGTCCCATGCTCATATCATTCATCATCATCATTTCATAAACAAAATATCACAAAGCATGCCATTTGCAACTTCAAAAGACCAAACAGAATAATCATAATCAAATCAATATCAAAACAGCTCAATAAATTCCACAAATATTCCAGCCTAAACAGAACACATTCAATGAGTAGCATATCAATTTTCAGCTCATTTGGATCAACGGAAGTATGGAAATTAAATTCATAAAGTTCAGACAAGTTCAAGCAAGCCAACACAAGGCATCAAAACAATCATCAACTTCAAGCAAATGTAAAACAGTGGAAACAAATGGGAAATGAATGGGACCAAAACCAAAATGACATTGAGCATGTTAGGAATCACTCCATCAAATTTCATCTTCATATGATAAGGTATGAGCATTTCACATAGCATGTAAGGCAATCACTCAAGCAAAACCCTAAAATGTCTAAACAACAAGCAAAAATCCCAATCAAATAGGAAATGGCTCAACAAATCCTACAAAATATCATGGCAAAACTAGACATATACAAGATATCACATGCAAAATTTGAGAGCAATTGGCAAAGCATAGGCATGGCAACAAAATTCATGAACACAGCATAACATAGTGTGACACACATTGTCACACTCAACTTGAACACATCATATCTTGCAAACCATAAATCCAAAATTAACAAACTACACATCAAAATCACCAGAAAGGAGTCAAGAACAAGCCTATAAAATTTCATGCATTTTGGCTAAGGCATCATTATTTCATGATAAAAATGGTGAAACATACACAAAATGTATACATGAACAAGATCACTAGGCAAAGTCAAAATTCACCAGGCACAACTTTGACTACTATGCCTAAAAAACACTAGACAAAATTTGGAGATCAACACAAAAATTCCCATCCAATTTGGATAATCCATGATTTAATTATTATTTTTTGAAGTTTATTGTGAAAATGAAATAAATATTTAAACATTTCAAATGAAATAAGGCGCTGAGTGGCATTTCTGTAATTATCCTACGCCAGGGATGGAACGCAGCGTTTAAATAAACGGCGTGTCCTCTTGTGATTCGCTTATGCGCGCGGGAAACACATTTTCAAACTTGGAAAGGCTAAACGCGGATCAAACAGGTGTTCTTGTGCGTTCTTGAACATGTTCTTCAACGAAAATCCAGAAAACTCAGCATGAACAAACATTCACCAAAATGAACAAATCATACATGGATAGAATCGTCTAAGCAAGCACAAACATAATATCTACATGAAATTTCCTAATTCCTAACATACTGCACGGATCGAGCAAGAATAGGTTTTACATCAAAACTTCAATTCACGATTTCTCTCTCAAATCTTAATGGATTTCACTTCTACGACTTGCACTACGCTCTATGATCAAAGATCTATACGAATCATATCACAATTTCAGCAATGGCGAGAATCGATTCCTAACCTTATGAGTTTGCAGATCTTGAATCTGGCAGTTTTGAAGCTCCAATGGTGAAAACAGATGCTGAACAATGCCTAGGGAGATGATTGGAACACGTTTTGTAGCTCAGCGATGCTCCAGGTCGAAGAATTCTTCAGCTGTTATGAACTTGTTCTTGCTTCAACAGTTGTGGTTTGGCACGATTCTCACTCCAATTGCTTCAAACAACACTCCTAATACACTTGCAGATGAAGATTCAACCAAGAAAAGCCACGAGTATTGATGAATTATTGATGAAATGATGAAAAATAGTATATGTGAAATTGTGAGAAAATGAGAGAATTGTGAGATTTTTGTTTTGGATCTGAAAAAATGAGATCTGATTAAGCATTCTGTTATGATTAGAACCTTTATACCTCACACTAATCAAAAATTAATCAAGATTAAGCAAATTGGAGTGATTTAGTATAAAATGCATTTTTCATGATTTTGGCCAAAATGCCCTTTTCCAAACCAGTCAATGTATCAGTCCAAACTTGGTTCACACAAGTTCTAAATGACATTTGTGATATGTATGAAAAGGTCCCATGTGCATATGGCTTGTATTTCTCAAAATCACTATTTCACACCAAAAATGCTAAATAGCTCACTTAAAAAATGCCATTTTGCTATGATAATTTTTGATGAAATATGACCATGCATCATGAAAGTACATGTGAAATGGGGTTTGCTCAAAGAAAGATCATCCAATTTGGCCATTCCATGTGAAAGTTATGCCACTTTGAATTTAGGCATTTTTGGAAAATGATTTGATCACAACTTGCCAACCACACATGAGAAATTCATGTTCTTGGACTTTTTGGAAAGGTGAGAGAAAGATATACAACTTTCATTTTGAACAAAATTTCATTTGAAGCATTTTTGGACATGTAATTTTGAGGTGAAAAACTTTCCATTTTTGGAAACTTTCATTTACAAGTCACTTTCTATTTTTGGAAACTTTCCATCTGATTTTATTTTCTTCATTCTTGATGTTTGAAATGCCAAATGAAACTTGTTTAGACATGAATGAAGTATATCTAACCCTCTCCCACCTCCAAATCCATCATTTCAGGCACAGTTGACCACAGTTGACTTTTCTGACTGATAGATGAATTTGGCTATGCACTGATCAAGTTGAGCCTCAAACTCCTGATGAAATGGCTCAATGATGAAACCCTAGCTTCCATAAGCTCAATATAATCACAAAATGATCCCCATATCCATTGAAAACCTCATCTCCTTGCCAAGTCCTGATTGGCCCAATGCAGTTGATTAGGGTTGACCAGAGGTCAAAAACCCTAATCTCAAGGAAGCTTGCCATGAATAATGAATCTCTTGGTGATGATATAACCATGATGATGATGATGTACCATTTCAACCAAGATCAAGTTCAATCTCCTTGAGAATCAAGAAACCCTAATTTGAATCACCACCCTCAGATAGTTAGTGATCAGTCCATGAACCCTCAGCTTGCATATTTCAACCTCTTTATCTCCTGATCAAGACTTAGGAGGATGAATTGCACAAAGTTTCCATATGATATGCAATTATGCAATGCCTAATGACCTAAAAAATGCAATGCAATATGTTAAGCTAGTCCCAAGAGAGGAGGGCAAATTTTGAGGTGTTACAGCGGGCATTCTGGATTCAACGGAAATCTATGCTCCACAATCTCAGAACCCAAACCAGGCATGTCTTGTTAGTACCAAGAAAACACATATGAATACTCTCGAAGAAGATCAATCAACCCCTTCTTGACATTTAGACATAGTCGAGACCCAATCTTGACTTCCTTCACATCATCCTTGGAACCCAAGTTGACTAACTCAATCTGCTCTTCGAACGTCTGAATGGTTTTTTCATCTTGCTCAAGAAGACTAGATAATTCATCACTCACTTCTACACCACTTTCCTCCTCGGCTTCAAACACAGAGAATTCAAAATTTTGAGAAGGAGAAGGATCATTGTATTCAATGGGGTTAGGAACCAACCTGCATAATGATTTGATATTTTGATTTTAGAGAAGTGAATTTGTGACCAAATATTATGCAGATGGACAATTATATTGTTTACTTATGTTTTTTTTTGTGATTACCATTTTCAGAATAAAGCAAAAAGTAAAAACAAACATCATAGACGTGGATGAATAGAATTAATTTTATTAATGATCAATTTGAAAATGCCCAAACAATGTTCACTTCCCCCTTAGGCATAGGAGAAGGAATTTAAAAACATATAAAAGCAATTACTTAGATTGATGCAAAATAACAGGAATATCAACAACTGTCCAATTGTTGCAAGCCTTTCCATGCGTCACAAAATTGGTGCAATCTTCCTCTTCGTCATCTTCTAGCATAACAGCTAAGTGTTGTTCATTTCCATGAATGAACCCTCCTCTACGGAAGCTAAGTTGCATATCTTTAGGCCTTGCAGCTGATGAACCTCTCTGGAACCCCAAATCGGTTCTGCCTTTGTTGTCAGAGACCTCTACCATGTGCCCCCACTGATCAACATCGCCTTCTTCCACAATCTTCTTAGCATCTTTCAATGAGGACATGGGTGCCCCAACCCTCTTTTCAACAGTAATAGATAAGGCTTGGAAGGAGTTCCAACCTCATCCTTAGCTTCAACATAAGAGAAAGATGACAGGTGGCTAACTAACAGCGCCTTATCCCCACCGACGATCACAAGCTTGCCATTCTTCGCAAATTTGAGCTTCTGATGCAAAGTTGAAGTAACAGTTCTTGCCTCATGAATCCATGGCCTTCCCAACAAGCAACTGTAGGTCGGGTGGATATCCATTACTTGAAAAGTAATTTGAAAATCACTTGGACTTATCTTAACTGGAAGGTCCACTTCACCAATAACCGTTTTGCGCGAACAGTCAAAAGCTTTGACGATTACACTGCTATACCTCATAGGCGCTCCTTGGTATGATAGCTTTGACAGAGTTGACTTTGGTAGTACATTCAACGATGATCCGGTGTCAACAAGCACATTTGACAAAGCATCTTCTTTGCAATTCATGGAGATGTGCAAAGCCAGATTATGATTTTTGCCCTCCTCGGGGAGTTCTTCATCACAGAAACTAAGATTGTTGCAAGAAGTGATGTTAGCCACGATATGATCGAATTGATCCACTGTAACATCATGTTCCACAAATGCTTATTCCAGAACTCTCTGCAGTGCTTCTCTGTGCGCTTCAGAATTCATGAGTAGAGACAATACTGAGATTTTCGAGGGAGTTTGGAGCAGCTGCTCCACCATATTAAACTCACTCCTTTTGATTAACCGGAGTACGTCATCATCATTGTTAGCCTTCAAATTGCTGGATTCACCAGACATACCCTTTGAAGTACCAATTGGGTCTACAGCAGGCACTTCTACCTTCTTTCCAACAACTGATTCTTCTTTATCCTTTGGGAACACCAGCCTAAACACTCGACCATTGCGGGTCACCTTGGTAACATCAGCAATGCTCACCACATAGCTAGTCGTAGGTAATGGGACCTCTTGACCACCTTCTATCATTGTAGCATTATACTGATACGGCACAACTTATCAGATGAATACGGGATTGGGCCCGCTAACCGTATAACCAACGGCGATACGAATCTATTGCTGACATTGTTACTATTGTTGTTGTCGTACTGAATTACCAATATTTCTGGTTGCTTGAAAATGGGCACTATGACATTTACATCATCATCTACATGACGGGTTTGAACAATCTGAATCATGCCTTCATCCATCAGTCGCTGGATGTCCCTTTTCACAACCTCGCAACCCCTTGGGTTAACACTACAAATAACACAACTGTCATGGTTGTGTTCACAATCACTTACCAAATAAACATCCCTATGCATCTGCGTCAAGGATCTTCGGATAAAACACACATCAAAAACCTTAAACTCACCAGGACAACCATCCACCATATTCACAAAAGAGTTCCCATGGGTGGGTAACGGATTTGATTTCACATTCGGCGGACGATCCTCGAAGGACACCATTCCACTCTTCATCATCTTTTGAACCTCATACTTGAGTGGATAGCAATTCTCTATATCATGTCCGGGTGCTCCTTTATGAAAAATACAACGGAGCTCGGGCTTATACCACCATGGAAGTGGTTCTGGAATTTGCGGCGAGTTCCTCGGTTGGATTAAGTTCTTGAGAACCAAAGACGGGTATAATTCGGCATAAGACATAGGAATCGGGTCGAAAGAGACCTTCTTCCTCTCAAATTTTTGTTGATGATGATTGTTGTTGGTATTTTTGTTGTTGTAGGTGTTTGTTTGTTGTTGTGGTTGTTGTTGTTGACATTGTGGTTGTTGAACTGGTCTTGATTGTTGATTGGAAAACACAAGAATAACTGAAGATACTTGATGATGATGTTGACGGGATGGTAGATTCCTTCTGATCTGAGGCATTCTCTGCCTCCCACTGCTTATTGCATTTGCTTCATTATCCTTTTTCTTCCCAAAATTGTTGCCATATCTCTTACTCGACGATGCTTTATCTTTCGACAACGTCCCTCTCGGACACCTTCCTCCAGCCTCATCCCCACGTTTACCATTTCGGTAAAGTCACTGAGGGCACTAGCAATCATACGTTCATAATAGAATGAACTCAGAGTTTTCAGAAAGATCTTTGTCATCTCTTTTTCCTCCAAAGGAGGAGTGATCTGGGCAGCCAATTCCCTCCATCTCTGCGCATACTCTTTAAACGTTTCCTTACCCTTCTGAGACATAGACCTCAACTGGTCTCTATCAGGCGCCATATCCATATTGTACTTATACTGCTTGACAAAAGCCTCTCCCAAGTCATTGAAAGCGAGAATGCTTGCACTATCCAACCCCATATACCAACGGAGCGCGGCACCGGTCAAACTGTCCTGGAAATAATGAATCAACAGTTGATCATTGTCGGTCTGAGTAGACATCTTGCGAGCATACATCACTAGATGACTGAGTGGACAAATGTTCCCTTTATACTTTTCAAAGTCAGGAACTTTAAAATTCATCGGGATCTTGATGTTGGGCACTAAACACAACTCAGCGGCACTCTTTCCAAACAAGTCCTTACCTCTTAGCGTCTTCAATTCCTTGCGCAGCTCAAGAAACTGATCTTTCATTTCATCCATTTTCTCGTAAACATATGGACCCTCAGATGGCTCAGAGTGATAAATGGTGTCCTCTACACGGGGTAAGGTGTGCACAACGGGAGGTGGCACAGACATGACCGGGCTAGATGCCGGCATGGAAGCAAAAGTAGGCGTAAAGCCTCCAGGCATAAAGTTGGACGGCATTCCCCACGGGAATCCGGCAGGCATAGTGGGGGCAAGATGAGTGGTAGCAACAGGCATGGTAGAGGTAGCCACCTCTGAAATAACTGTCCTCTAAGGAGGAGGAGTTGCAGGCGTTGGAGAAGATTGACTCTGAGCAGCAAGAACTGACTCCATCATGGCAGTCAGGCAGGCGATCTCGTCCTTCAGCTCTTTGTTCTCTTGCTCTAGATGCTCCATAACTCTCAGATGATTGGCGCGGGTGTTGTACCGATGAGTCAGCTTGGCTAAAGCACAGAAGAAACACCAATGAGACATCTGGCGAAAGAGAAACCTACTTATACAAATGATGCATGAAATGCAATGCTTGATTATTTATTTTTGTTCTCAAGGAACTTACTTATATCATTTGCAAATATATATATATATATATATATATATATATATATATATATATATATATATATATATATATATATATATATATATCAACAATTGCAATAATTTTTTATACGACCAAAAAAATTCTCTTTTCATTTATAATTGGAAGGATTACACTGAGTATAATTTCAGAAACCAAATGAAAAATACAAGAGAAAAGGAGACTAGTCATCCTAAGGATCCCTAACAACAATGTCAAAGCCCTAGCTGAAGGCGTGTACTTCCTTCGAATGCGACGGATCTCGGTCTCAAAAGAAGCTTTCATCTGAGTCTTCTCGAGGACGAGCTGATCAACAATCTTCTTCCAAGCAACGGAAGGCTGAGGCATGCTAGAAGATGAAACCTCTGGCTCTCTCTGTCTCTTCGTCACTCGGTCTTCAAGTAGCTCAATAAGTGCATCTTTGTCCTTAGGCTCTAACTGCAACTCCTCATGCTTCTTGCTCAAAGCATGGAAACTCTCTTCCCACATATCTTTCTCTTGCTTCATCTTGACAAACGCATCTTCCAACTCCTCTACATCTTGGTTAGGGAGAATTAATGGCTCAACCACAACCATATACATAGGTCTTTCGTAAGGATAAAGCATCTTCAACTCCAAAGCTCTCTTCTTCACCCAAAGAGTGTAAGCATCCAAAGCTACATAATTGCACGGACCAAGCTCGGATCTTCCTTTTCTATGCACATTATGCCAAGCATGCACAACCTTCTGCTTCAAATGTTTGGGATCTTTACCCTCTTGATAGAAAAGACCTTCTAACAAAGTTTTATTAGGTTTGTCTCTCAAGGGGAACCCAAGTTGACGATGAGACAAAGCAGGGTAGTAGTTAATTCCTCCTTGTGTACCAATGAGAGGCACATTAGAGAATTCACCATAACTATCAATAATGTCCAAACTGCCCAAAGAAGGATCATACCAAACTATATCATCATTAGTGAGAGACATAAGTCTCTGAGACCACCGTAGACATTGTTTGTTCTCCATAAAAGTAGGCGTCTGAGGCAAGTGCGAAATAAACCACTTGTACAGAAGAGGAACGCAACAGACAATGGTTCCACCACCCTTAGAATTCCTTAGATGCAAAGAGAAATACATATCACCCAACAAAGTAGGCACATGATTCCCAATCAAGAAAAGTATAATGGCGTTAACATCAACAAAACCGTCAATGTTAGGGAACAAAGCTAATCCATAGATGAGCAACACAAAGATAGCTTCAAAAGTGTCCACACTACCGGCTTGAGCAAAAGAAGTAGCTTCCTTGATGAGGAAATCATATGGCAACCCAAATAATCCTCCTTTTTTCACCCAATGAGCCTCTATCTCAGACTTCTTCAAGTGAAGAGCTTCAGCAATAAGGTTAGATCGGGGAATCTCTTCCAATCCACTAAAAGGTAGTCTACTAGAAACAGGTATCCCCAAGAGATGAGAATACTCCTCCAATGTAGGCACACGCTAAAAATTTAGAAAAGTGAAACAATGGTAGAGAGGATCATAGAACTACACTAATACACTTAAAAGTCCTTCAACCATATCAGCAAACAAGATAGACAGAAGCTTCCCATGACGTTGTTTGAAGTCCAAGGGATCTAATACAAAAGATGTTAGCTTCCTTAACTCTTTCAAGTCGGAACATCTGAAATTGTACTTCTTAGTGTTTCTTCGTCCATAATCCATGGTCTGAAAATATTTGCAAATAATACCTCAGTTCCTTGAAATTTTGTGTGATGAATGTTATGATGCGCATGAATGCATGAATGCAACAATCACAAATAAGGGATCACACACAAGGTAAACAAAGGTCAAGGGATGAATCAAGTCATTGTTAAGATCAATCATCCATTTTGGTGGATTATGGTTTACACCTTATCAACACCGAAGTTCCATTGATATTGACAAGACTTGATTGGATCAACCAAGAATCAAGGGTTTGTTGTAAGTCACGAGCATAGAGTCTGGGTAAGAACCATCCCAAAGGAATGAACTAAGGATAAAAACCTGTAGATCATGTTCTAAAAAGTTCCCAGAGTCTTAATTCCATCTATCAGATATTACAGGTTAAGATGACTGACTCATCGACCCATAATATTCTCAAGAGAAACTCGTCTGAGTGTAGTATCGTGTAACAACTGTTATCAAGTCTACACTTCAACAGTCTCCGCACTACATCCTAAATAGGCCAAAAGGAGGTAAATGTTCGAAGGTCCTCGGCTTCTAAGACCCAAATCAGAGATAGTAATGCCTAACCACAAATACTTGTGTGACATTTCCAAATCCAAAAGAGTCTCCACTGAGCAGATGGATCTCAAGCCAACTTGTTAAGGACTACTCCACACAAGTCGAACATGACTATACCATCCTCCTATCTTAATTGCACTCAAGTTCGGGTTAGAACTTATCTCATCACTCAGAGATTACCAAGCACAACAAGCTGATTATATCACACATACATATATACAAACATCACATATATACAAATATATACACACAAAGAGTAGGCTAAACCCACTAGAGACTACTCCCCAGCAGAGTCGCCACTTAATTTCTGTAGCGGTAAATTCATGATCATCAAGCTATGGGTAAGCTAGACATCAAATAACAAGAGTCGCCACCGCGCTTTTATTGTTTCCAAGGTAAAGGGGAAAAAGTACGAACAAAACCAAAAGTAAGAAGTTTTCAAATCAAAACTAATAAAATGTCAGAGATTATAGGTAAGGGGGTTGCTTACACAGAGGGAAGGTGTTAGCACCCAAAGTGTCCTAGGTACTCCTAGGGAGCCCTTTTGTGTGCATGTGTATTTTGTACAAAATGATGTTAACAAACAAATAGAATGGGGGGACGAGAAAAGAATTTATTAATTATATTTTTGTGTTTGACAAGACCTTCGGACTTATGCCTACGTACCAACATAAAAATGAGGGATCAAAATTTCGTAGTTCGTGATACAAATTTCAAAGCGGATGCATTGCTTTTATCAAAAATTAAGTTTGAAAGGCACAAAGGCCGGAAAATGGTTTGAATGAGTTAGTCCTTTTTGGCTTTTGAAAGTTTAAGTCAAGTATAGTTAAATTTATTTACAAGTTTGATTTAAGAAAAGAAGTTTGAAAATGCAATGGCATAAGATCAAAGCTTCTATCTTTTTGCGAAGTGGTCAAAGTTTAGAACAAAATAAGTTCAAACAAAGAAATTTAAATAAAAAAAGAGGGAGAGATTTTGAAATTAAATAAATGGGGAGAAGATGAAAAGACTAATCCTATGCACAAAATTAAAAGTTAAGAGTTGAAAAGATCTGACCAATGGGTAGCAATCCAATAGACAAGAATGTCAATAGAAACCCAGAATTCCCTTGGACATTTAGAATCAAGCAACACACAAATGCACAATTATATTATCTTGAAGAGCAAGGCATCAAATAAAGATAGCCACATCCAAGCTTAGCCACTCCATGATCTTCTTCAGATTAGCCCATGTAATAGATGAATTCCACAAGTCACAGGTTCAAAATAACAGCTTCACAATGATCATGTTGGAAATGAACTCAAAGGGATCTTGAATGATGTATCAGATGAAGTTTCAAATTGCAGACATTTGGTTTCATAATAAGTTGGCATTGGCCAAGTCCTTTAGCATAGGGATGTTTTCTAAGTTCTAAGTCCATTTGTCCAAGATCAAGCCAACAATCCACACAAAAGTTTTTTAGGGTTTTTATTGTTATTATGTACATTAATGGTCAAAGACCACACAAACAAGTAAAGTATACACAAACAAGATATATCACACAATATGGTCCAAATCGACAAAGTGAAAATTGCATTAACATAAACAATTAGAATGGTATGAATAATGGCAAATGAATAAAGGCTAAAATTAAATGACATTAAAGTAAATGGCTTGAAATTAAAAGTTAGTTGTTAATGAGTTAGAAGTTAGTATTGTTTTGCTTTTACTTTTCATTTTTTAAGTCATTCTTTGGAGAACACTCAACCCACTTATCACAAGCATGGATCCTTGATCCAAGACATCTTCCAAAGGAAGGAAAAAAGGCCAAGTTTCCATACAATACCATGAAAGAGAGGAGACTTACAATCTCACTAACTAGAATGTTATGCCTTTTGTGTCACAAATTTAGCTCTATGTTAAGCAATCGTAATTGGACTTATGTAGAAGTCACAACTATTTGAGGTCGGGCAATAGAATTTTGGTGTTAATGCATGTTAGAGACATAGTATAATGGACTATGCTCATGAAACATACCACACACAAAAAGAATATGCAAAAGAGGTGGCCTAATCTCATCCATACTTATTTTGATTTTTTAATCAACTAGCCTTAAGACTTTGAGATATCATAGACCAAGTGAGATGAATGCATAAAGAATGGGGATGAGATGAAGAGGGAGGGGAATGTATCAAAACTTAAATTGGTCAAAGAAGGACTTTTACCAAATTAATATCATCCATTCATTTTGGGAGATGGAATGTACATTCCATCAATCCCCTAAATCCAATTATATTAACTTGACAAAGTCAAATCAACCTTTACCAAGGCCCAACAACAAGAGTCAAACTCAAACAAGTCATCACAATAAGTCAACACAAATAATTGGAATTTATTCAAATTAAAGAGACTAAAATAATACATTTAAATTAAATATGGTTTGTCAAATTCCTAAAACCTCATCAAAACACCAAAGAAATGGCCATGAGATTTATCATAGGTCAAACAATGTCAAAGGACCTTGGAGAAAAAAATTCAGAATTTTTAAAGACTTAAAAGTATTTTTAAATAATTAAAAATAATCACAAAATCAATTAAATCATGAAAAATATTAATAATGATCCAAAAAATAATTTTAATTCAGAATATGAAAGAGGAAATTTTTTGAAATTTTTTGGTGAAACTCTCATATTTTTTGGATCAATATTAAAATTAATATGAATTAATGAAAATAAAAGGAATAAAACAAAAATCAGAAAATGTGAAAAAACGTGAGCCACTTGATCTCCCTCATTAATTGAGGTGGCAGATCAAGTGGCCTAAAACGTGTGTTCCACCAAACACACGAGTCAGCTTGTTGCAGGGATGATAATCACAATGGACGTGTGAGATTAAAACATTTCAATTGGATCATGTGGTTGGAGACGTGCCAACACACGGCTAGAGCTGTAACTTCGGTCTTCTTCTGCGGTGGACCTCACCGGACTGGTCCACCTTCAACCATCACCAAAATAAAAAAGGAGGACATGATCTGAAAGAAAAAAATGGTGTAGAGCACGAATCTAACCTTAATTTTAACTAACTCCACATATATAGAAAGATATGAGGAGTTGAATTTTGAGGTGTGTCAACTGAGTTGCTTCGATTTGACCTCTAAGCAACTCCATCTTCTTGCCTACATTGGTAGGACTTCAGACAACCAAAGATCCAAGAGAATTGAGTAGAATTGAGTGAGAATTGAAGAGATGAAATTTTCTAAAAATTACCTTCAATGTTATGCAGTTCTTGATGTTGCTTGCTCTAAACACGATCTGATCACACTTTAGAAGCTAGCAGGAAGTGATTAGAGAGGTTGCAAGGCTTTGGATCCTGGAGTTCTTGAATCTCCAACAGTTGAGATTCAAACTCAAATTTCAAATTAAAATTTCTCAGGTTTTCCTTTAGAATGAGAGGGTTTCAATGGGGGGCAAAGCTGGCGCGCAAAGTGTAATTCAAATGAGCTCAGAAGCCTTCTATTTATAGCCAAATGGAATGATATTTGCACACTTCAAAATCTGTCCAAAATTAGCAATGTGGATGGCACTAGTGCATGGGCATGTGCAGGCCCATGATGCAATGCAATAAGGTCCAACATCATTCCAATTGAGGTCTGAATGAAGCTTGAATGGCAAGGCATTGTGAACTGAAATTTGTGCAATTGATTCTTTCCAATGATGCAGCCCTGTTAAAGCCATGCGCAGACCTAGCAAAGCTCATCCAAAATGCATGAACTTGGGTTCTTTGGAAAGATTGGATCAAGGGGAACAAGTTTGATGTTAAACACTTTTTCATTTGGAGCTTGTAACATGGAGAATTTTGAGGTGGAAGTTTGGAAATTTTAACATGTTGAAATTTTTTCTAAGTGTCAAGCCATATACCTCAATATTCCACCTTACTTATCTTTTTATGTGAGCTTCAAATGAGAAAAGTGTATTTATTAAAGTTGTATCCCTTTCAAATACCTTCAAAATGGTCACCAATTTCATGTCATTTGGATTTATAATGATAGAGTTATGCATTTTTGGAGTTTGGAAAAATCACTTGTTCAATGGTATAGGTAAAAAATGACCTATAATGTAACCTCATATCACATGCTGATAAAAGTTGAATTAGCTATCGCTCCAAACATAAAATTTGAAGTAGCATCTTGGATTTGATTTGTCAACTTGTAAATCTTTCATATCATAAAAGTTGATCACGTTATGGCCTTGGGAAGTTGACTTTCAAATTAGGGTTTAGACAAAATGACCTATAATGCTTCAACATAGAAAATGATTTTCCAAGCAAAATTAGTTCTAGGTATCAACATGAAAGTTGTTTGTAATATAATTTAGAGTAACGTTTCTCTTGGAATCATTTTTATATGGTGAAAATTGTAGGAGATAGGGTCTAGGGAGACCCAGTTTTGATGAGATGAATTCATCTGGCCAACCATCATCAACCAACTTGCTAACCTTCAATTCTCTTGACTTTATAGGCTTATGGTAGATCATATATACATAAGATGATGAATTTTAAAGTGGACCTTGAGAAATTTGATGAATTGGTAAGATAGCTTGTGGAGAAGTTACTCAAGATACCCAGTCAAACTAGGGTTTCCAAGGCAAATCACCCTCAAACTCTTGAAGAAAATTTGATCAATATAACATGTAGGAATCAATGGAACTTATATATGATGCTCATGACCATTCTTGGATCAATGCATGGTTGTGCTCTTTGTCATGAGGGTCTTAAACCCTAGATATGAACTTGATAGATCTATGGAGATCATGCCCTACCTACAAAGGAGTTAGGCAAATGCAAAGACATATTTTTGTATTTTGGTTAGTAAATGATGATATGCAAGTATGATACAATCACCTAGTGCTTGGTGATCTCTCCCAAAACAAACCCAATGCAAGAGGGGTAAGGAGGATGCCAAGGTATGATCCCAATGCTAATGCTTATGATGAAATTGCATGAGGGATCTTAGGGTCAAAATTGGGGTCTTACAGTTATTTAGGTAGGAACTCTTTCCAATTGTATCTAATACAACTCTCAAATATGTTAGTTGGGTGAATAACTCCTTATTCCAATCCATCATATGGATTATTTCCAACTTTTGCTTCTAAACATATATAATCTTATTATAATTTATTTAGTTAAGTTTGACCTATTATTTTAGCAATTGGATATTACAATTATCCCATCGCACCTTACTAATATAGAACGTGCATCTCGCGTAGGTGAAAACTACATTATTCTATACTAGTCTTGATAAGTGCTAAAACTTGGAAAGCATAAACTTAATATTTAATTTGAGGAAATTTGCAATTATTTTGATCTCACCGGCTTATTTATCATATAAATCGTATCTCACATGCATAAACATACATTCACATGAATTAACATACATATAAAATGAAACTGTTATGGCCCCTAGCACAATTGTTCTCTCAAGCCAATGAGAGAACCTAAGCTAACCTAATAACGATCTAAGCTTCTCCAAGCAAGATCTTCAAGGTTGTCCTCCTTTGATATTGTATTCTTCTCTTTCTTCATAATATAAAATTACATAAAAGAAACTCATTTTACATACGAGGGAGTGAGATGAGAAAATAAGTTACATTAAGAGATTAAAAGAGAGGCACGACACGCAGGCCGTATTTTAAAATCCCAAAAACAAAATAAAGGAAAACTAAGGTCATAACTGATCACCACAAGACAATAATAATAAACATATTATTATTATTAATTTAAATTATTTTAATTAAATAAAACAAATTAAATTTCGACGATTGATCACACTATGCAGAGTTAGCCGGGTGCTCCCCTGCCCGGTCAGCGGACGGTGGTTCCACTACTCGGGCAGTGCCCCAATGCAAAATTTTAATGAATAATTCTTGAAACTGACATCGTTTTTTTCATCAACACTTGATACTTTAAAGCACATCTATTATGCAGTCACAACCTTAATCGCATAACTTTTTGACAGCATAACCCTTATACCGTCATGAATCCAAATGCAGCAATTTCATATCGTCTAACACACCTCGATTGATAATTCAGTATGATTGATCAACACGATATTGCTTCACCATACTAACATCGGATTCTGAAGCATAGTCAACATCAAGCATCCAAATCATACACACATGATGCCAAATTTAATTACTCATTTATTCTTTAATTCATTTTGTCTTTTAATCGTATTAATACAAAAAGAACATAAAATAAATAGCTATCAAATGTATGGTTTCATAAATGGCTCTGATACCACTGAAGGAAAATTACAATCCAAAATGTAGTGGAAATTAAAAAAATTTCCTTTAGTGATCCTTAAGAATGGGCATGATCAGTGATAGAAATTGTTACCTCTTGTGGCGATTGAAACCTTTGATGCAGATCTAAGGAGTGATCACGAGCGTTGAATGGTGACAATGCCTCTACTCAGTCCATGCGAACGGATTTCTTCAGTCTCAATGCTAGCTGCTATGAATGAAGGCTTTGAGAGAGAGAGAGAGAGAGAGAGAGAGAGAGAGAGAGAGAGAGACACACACACACACACAGAGAGAGAGAGAGAACGAGAGAAAATTTCATCAAGTCAAATGCTTCTGCACAAGGGTTCTATTTATAGAACAACTTGTGTGGGTTGCAAGCTAAAATTCCCACTTAAAATTATGTGGCCCATATCTTATGGTATACCTAAAATCACTTAAGCGTGTGGTACCTTACCATATTTCGTATTCTGCTTAAGTGCATCGTACCTTACGATGTTATACAATTCACTTAAGTGCATCGTACCTTACGATGTTCCTTATTTACTCTTTCTCTCATCAATCTGTCCTTTTGTGTGTGACCCTGTAGGTTTTCATGACATTGGCAATTATATTAAATCACGTATTTAACATAATAAACAGTGGCCGGTATCTAGCAACACATCACTGTTACCCAAGGCACGAAAATGTCATGTGATCTGACAAACTCTTTTTGTGATAATACTTGTGTGTACAATTATCCTTTTTCCCTTATGTCTATATTGAAACAAGGCATAGACCGTGTCATCCTTGTCCAGTTCAATATTGGGCCCTTATACATTTATCTTGCTATGCAGGATGATAAATTCCATCTAGGTCACTCATGTCCCTTAGCATGCTTCGTGGAGTACCCATCAACTGTCTTTATGGTCATCCAGTTACGGAAAACGTTTGATCAACAATAAAACACTCGACTCTACATCTAGGGTCCATAGTGGTTTCAAGTCGAAGGGTGGTATACACCACTATCACCATGAGAATAACTTATGACACTTTACATAACATTTTATGTAGTATTCTCATAGCGGGTCAATCCAGTATAAATATTACTCCTAATATTCATACTTATGTTTAAGACTTGGTAACTCCTTATCCATGATCCATGAGATGTGATCATCAATATATATACATAATAGTCTTAATGCTTTAATATTATCCCATTTCATAAAAAATCTCGACTACAGATACTTTAAGAATAATGTCCTTATGTTTAATAGGATCTCATGATTAAGTCACACTTGATACATTAAACAGACTAGCTATTCTATGAACTTTATTAAACAAACATAATAAAGAAAAATCCTTTTATTATTAATAAATAATTCAATACAAGTACTAAATGTATTGGCCTCTAGGACTTACACCAACAAAAAGCTCGACGGTCATCAATACCCTTAAAAGAATCTACCCTAAATGAGGTTCTTGCATGACCCATACGAGAAGAGCTTCTCAGCGGCCAATATTATTAAACCTCTCCTATCTCAAGCATACTCTCAGGCTCGGGTGGAGAGTCTTTCACACAGGGTTTTTCTTTGCAATCATTATTAACCATTTTTTGTATCCGTCGTCATAGAGCCAAGGTCACAAACAATAAATAATATATACAATTAGTAATGAAAGCAACAAATAAATAAAGACAAAACAAAATAACAGATAAACCCCCACTCACGCAAAAAGACAACCTAAACTGGGTTAGACTTGCTTAGGGAATTCAATTTTTCTCTAGCATAGTAGCCAGCTATCGCACCCGAGGTTTTTCTGATAACGAAACCGGACTGACCGTTTGCAAATGAAACAAAAAAGTCGCCACCGAATTTTATTTGATTTCCTCGTAAAAAGAGAGGATATGGGATATAGTCGATAAACCCTCATAAAGGAAAATATACAAAGAGGAAAATATACAAAGAGGTGTACATATAGATATGGATTGGTCTTGCAACCAAATTTGGGTTAGGAAGTCGATTATGCAACGGAAAGGTATTAATACTCCTCACGTCCATGGTACTCCATGGGAACCATTTAAGTTGTCTGCGTGCGAGGGTATTTATCTATTTATTACTTTATTTTCAAAAAAGTCTGAAAGAATGAGATTTCGGTGTTTTATTATTGTGCTCACCAAGGATTGGGGGCCTTGTGCCTACGTATCATTCATCGGGTGATGAAGAATCAGAGCTCTGTAATTCGGAGTAGAAAATGTTTGTGGGTTGGTTGATTTTACCTTTGAAAAAAGGATTTTCGGTGTGATGTCCTAAGGCGCAAAAATGAGTTTGATGGATTGTGTTGTTTTTACCTTGAGAAAGGGTTTACGAAAAGAGTGTTTGTGATTAGATTACACTAAAGTCTATGGGCGGAGGTGAATATTCTAGACAAGCAAGTCAAGCGTCTTGTATCCAAAATAATTAGAGTAAGGGTATGAGAGCTTCACCCTTACTCATTCCCTACCACTTAAGGCTCGTGGCACACAATATTAATCATATTTTTATTGCTTTTTTAGTTTGATTATGAAAAATCTGCTTGACGTTGGACTAAGGGTTTATTGATTTGATTATGAAATTATTGATGTACATGAATATACAAAGTAAACAAGCAAAAAAATAAAGGGTCTCATTGTAAGGTAATCCAAGAGAAAGACTTTGTGTATGTAAAAGTGACCTAAGCTAACAAGTGGATAATGGTCTTACAGTCATGTCTCCTTAGGATAGTGCTATGATGTCATTCTTACAATGAAAGATTGCAAATTACAGATGAAATCCAAGTTAAGGAAAAGTGTCAAAAGATTATGGCAAGTTCTCCAAGCAAGGTTCATAAATGAAATCCTCTAAGTCCAATGATTGATTACAAGTGAAATGCATCTTTTTAGTCTTATAATTTTATCATGTTTCTGTTGTTTTTGGTTGTATGATGATAATAAGTAAATAACAATGATAAATATGCATGAGAGGTATATACAATGATGATGATAATGGATACTTGAAAGTAAATGACAGTGCAATATAGTTGACATAAAAGTAAACCACAAGATGATAAACGAAGATCAACAATGACAAAGGTAAGTAATATCAAGGTTAATGATGTATAATTAGTGGTTAGTTAAATGTACAAAGTACACATTTGAGAATTATTTATTCATAGTTCAAAGGATTCAATATATGGTGCATCAAGGGATAACTTATCATTGGTGCAAAGTATTGAAGATGATACATGATCATCTAACAATAGATTTAAAATAATTAAAGTTATACAACCCCAAGTGCATCTATCAATGATTTGACAAATGAAAGATTGTATCACCCAATGATTAGAAGTTAACAGTTGATTAATGATTAAATTATGTACAAGTTAAACATTGAAACACAAGTATTAGAGGGTTAGTAGTTAATGGAAACAGAACAAGTCAAATGGATCAACAAGTTAGAAACATAAGTGTGGCTTCATCTATGCATCAAATGACTTAAGTATGGCTAAATAAAGGCAATCTATCAATGCCTCAAAGTATCATGAATGATTCATTGATCATTCATTGATAGATTTGAAGTATTGAAAGTTTTATCAACCCTAAAAATCCAAATTTATGACCAAATAGACTTCATCAACCAACATCAAATAAGGCATGAAAAGTCAACAAAATAGGTCAAAATAATATAATAAACAAAGTATGGAATAAAATAAAAGGGAAAAAAATAAGTCAAATGTGTTAGCAAAATATTTTGATTGAAATAAATATAAATGGTGAAAAAATAAAATAAAAATGAAAGAAAATGGTTAAAAATAAGAAAATAAAACAAAAGAAAGAAAAAAGAATAAAATAACATAGGGGTGCTAGGGGTTGAACCCCTGATCTTGGGGTCATTGGGTCAACTCCCATCCACTGGACCGAACACCTTGTGGTGTCAGCTAAGCGCTTCAGAAAATACAATATTAAAGTTAAACATTAAAATAAAACATGCGCGCCAACTCACCAATTTGAACGTGACACTCGATGATTTCAAATTCGAACCAGAAAGAACACACGTGAATGGACCATCGTCTTCAACCTTCAACCTTTGAATTTCAACTTCTGCAACTCGTGTTTTTAGGAGGAATCATCCATGGATTCAACTCCCATACACCTCATCGTTGTCTTTTCCACACTCATGAGCCATTGATTGGCTCTGAGTGTGGAGTATTTTACATGAACTCAGAAATGACACTTAACCTAAAAATAAAATTAAATGTTGAACAATGGATAATCAAAGCTTAGATCATGGGGCTTAGTATCAGAGAGGAAATTCGAGCAAGATGGTAATTTGTTTGAGTAAAAATGATGAGTGCAACTACCTGGTCGGAATCGGTTTTAGATGGTGGCTCCGATTGAGTATGAGCAGCTCAGGGAAGGTGGTTGCAAGTGGTTTCAGTGTTTCAGAAATTTAGAGGGAGGTTGTGTGAAGGTTTCTGGGTGGTTAACTTAGGTTGGAATGGCTCAAAACTTGGAAACTGAATCTCTATTTTTGGAGGTGAGGTGTGGTTTCGAAGCAGAGTTTTCTTGGCTTGAAAAGCTTCGGTTTCTGATAGAATACCTTCCCCTATTTATAGGTAAGGTGTTGGGATTGTTTGGAGGGAGAATGAAAGAGGTTTGTTCAGAAAAGGAGTGAGGTCGAAAAATGACAAAGTGAGAAGCTTGTTGAGCAAGGTTGATCTGTGTTTGGCCTGCTAATCCTCTCTTTTCAGTTTGCTTTGCAACTTGCACCCTTTTGGTGAAGCAATGGTGAATTCAATCAATGGAGTGTTTGAAGTTCAAATGATCATAACTTTATGGAAAATGAGGCGTGGGAACTTGTGGGATGATTATAGGTCATGTACATAGGTGAAACCAATGCATTGATATTTCAAAGTTCAAGATCAAACCAAGGACTTGTACCATGGATGACATGGATGTTTGCTTGATGGATTATGGTTGAAAGTGACTTGAATTGAAGGTAAATGGAGTGTTGAATGATGGGATGGCCAAGTGAGGCAAGACATAGAAGCAAAAGGTTGCACAAACTAGGGTTTCTTGGACCACAAATTTCATCAAAAACCATAGCTAGACAAATTAAGGTTTGGGGTGCAAGAGTGTTTTGAAATTATTCAAGAGATTATAGTATGAACAAAGTTTGGATATTAAGTTTCCTCAAAGATATGGTCAAAGGACAAAGAGAATCATGACTTGTACTCGCCACTGAAGATCAAGAACCAGGGTTGGGGTCCTTGGGTGACCAAATGAATCTTCACATGTCTTCAATGAGAACTCACCATCCAATTAGGGTTTTGGAGGTGAGTGAGATGTCTTGAGTGATCCTCCAAGGTCCAAGGATGCTTGAGGATGAAGATTAGGATTAAGGTGGCTCAGACACACCTCAACATGATCAAAAAATCTTGATACTTCTTAGAAGAACCTCATGCCTTGAGTTTGTGGATCAATATAGATGTAGATGCCCATGAAATGGTGTATGAGAGATGTATGCTCATATATTAGGATTGTGAAAGATGATACGAAGATAGGATAAATTTGAGAGTAAGACAGTTCCGTGCGATCCCGAAATTTTCCCTAGCAGAGCTGTCATGTTCCTTTTTCTTTTTTCAATGTTTTCTAGTAATTTAGTTGTAAACATATTTAGGATATATAACATTCCTTCAATATTCCATAGTATACTTCAAATGTAATTAATTATACATTATAGAACTTTTAATACTATTCAGATCCTCCTATTCTGACACATGTCCTCTAAATGTCTCTCAGTTCTCTTGTATTACAACAACTTTCATTACAACACCCTACTTTCTTTAATGTGATCTATTCTCTCTCTTTTCCGTGCTTTGGCTTATTGTGTCGGTTCTCAAGACTCAATAGTCTCTACCAAAAATCCTATTACTTACAAAAGGAGCTTGCATGAATGCACTCCCGCCATTCCCCTCTCTCTCTCAGTAATTGTTCTCAAGTAATAGTCAAAAAATGTATCTTGTTGTATAATAAGAACTAAGTATGTATTTCACCAAAAGAAAAAACTATGTAACTGACTGCTAATCATCCTAATTTTTCTGTGCTCATACTTTCACCTTTAGACCTATTTAGTTCTGCCTCATCTTGAATATTCTCGGGTCTTCCGATTGCGCTCTTTGATCATATGATGCATATTGTTTGATGGAAACTTTAATGGACCAATCATATAGAGATTGTTTTTGCTGGATGCATGCCCGTCCTGAAAAAAGAGGTCAACCTTTATATTCAGCATCGTTGATGGCTAGCACTAGCAAATGTTCTCCCCGACAAATGCTAACAATTAGTAAAGCAAAAAGGCAAAGGAAATGAAGGAAACAGTAATAATCGAAGAGAAACTATACAGAATTGATGTATGCTTCAATGGGGAGACATACCTTCCCATTTTTTGTTTGGCTGAGATCGGTTTTTTGAGAATGGCGATTTTTATCATGCCATCTTTTTGACTCTGATCCATTACTCAACCCTAAAGATTTTGGTTCTTGAATTGTATCTCTTGGTCTCAACAGAACTGGCTTTTCTTTTCGAGTTCCAGAAAACAAAGTCGGAGATGGTTTTGAATATTTTGATAGGTTGACTTTATTTGAGAAAGGAAGTGGTTGCTCACCAGCTTCCATTCCAATTTTGTGCCGGCCCAAACCTGGAACGAGTAAACCTGAGTGCAAAGGCTTCGGATAAAGAGGCCCAGAGAAATAATTAACTGTTCCTTTAATATCTTCTGACTGTTTCTGAGGAGAAACCAGTAATCCAGATACAGACTCTCTATGACGGCTGAACAGCCCATCATAGCCTGCCATGTTTGGAAAGCGCTGCTCATGCTACACGAAGAAAAAAAATGCCGTTATAATGAGGTGAAATGTAACAATGCAAACAGTAGATAAAGGAAAGGAAAAAAAAATGGATATGCATGGGATTAAAAAGCAGACACCGCCAAAATTATTTATAACTGATATGCACGTTGAATCGAAGTAAAGTGAAAAATACAAAACTCTCGTAAATCCAACCGAGGAAGATCATAAAAGTTGATTCTAACTTGCTTGACTTACCTTCATTGATATGCGAGTATCAGCATTGGCTTTGGATAGGACAAATGACTGAGTTTCTTTCTCATGTCTAACTCGTGGCCCGACTTTTTGCTCCTTTTCCCCAAGAGCTTTGTGCCTGATACGATAAAGAAAATTCTAAACTCATTAATAGTATTCTTTGATAGCAAGTAAGGCTACCGTCTGCCACAAATGGATGAATCATGTGGTGCAGAAAGAAAAGTCACATTTACTATGGAAAATACAATTACATGTAAATTCCTATGAAAATTTAGAAGGCAAACATATGCATAATTTTGTGTGTTAATGTATGCTAAAGTGAGGGAGCAGTGAAGTTGCTTTTGTTCATATCAAAGATTTCAGCATTCAAATCAAAATTCAGTAGGAATCAATTCGAGAAAACAAGAAAATTTAAAATTGAAATTATCATCCTACAAAAGATACCTTCTTGTTGATTCTTCCCGCATTTTAGTGTGAATCTCTTTGCTGGGAGGATATTTTGGCAATGCTGATGGATCGCAAGCAACAGGTTCCAATGAAAAGAACTGTCAATAGAGAGAAATATCAAAATGGAGAATCAATCAAGTGCGTCCCAGAAAGATATAAATAAAATGTTAAAGAGTTCCACATTTATATGGTGTGAATATGTGTTTATAAGCGAGAGTTGTCCTCATCTTACAAGCCGAAATTGTAATCATTTACCTCGTTATTTAGAGCTGTAGCTGCTGTTCCTCGAAGTATAGGATCTAAAGAGAGTAGGGTCTCTATAAGCTTCGTAGCAGCAGATGGAAAATCTTTAAATGTATCCGCAACACAATTCCTATAATGGTGTGGAGGCCTGAATCCTGTAGAATGTGGCAGCCGCAGTTTACGCCAGTAGTCCACAGATGGTGATCCACAAAGTTTAAAAATTCTATGCAATTGCTCAACCTACAAGGAACAAAAAAAATATGGTACCTATCTCTATTAATTCACAATTTTAATTGGAGAAATTTTGTGTAACCCAAAGTATCTCATGCGTGCAACTGCCGAGACTAATTCTTTGAAACTGTGTATAGGCGATAAAGGCACGTTGACGATGTCAAGTGATAGGCAACAAAGTCAATATGGTGAGCAAACAACTAAAAATAAATTTTGATGCATCATATACCTCGGTTTTTCCAGGCAATATAGGTCTTCCATAGTATAGTTCACCGAGTATGCAACCAGTGCTCCACATATCCACTGCAACTCCATAATTTGATGATCCAAGTAAAAGTTCTGGTGGTCTATACCACAGAGTTACTACGCGGCTGGTCAACGGGGCACTTTGATCAGAGCCGAACGAATTCGCCAAACCAAAATCTGCAATCTTTAAAATGCCTTTATTGTCAATGAGAAGATTTGAGCCCTTTATATCGCGGTGGAGGACACCACGACTATGGCAATGATCCAATCCATTAAGAAGCTGTTTCATGTAGCATTTAACCTAACATACAAGAAACGTTACTTAAAATTGAATGCATCTAATCATAGTGGAGTCACTCGATCTAAAACAAGAGACTGAGAATAAAAAGATACAATCACTACCTGTGGTTCGGAAAACTTAATGCCAGGTGCTGTTGCAAGTCCTGTAAGATCATGCTCCATGTACTCAAAAACAAGATACATGCTACGAGACGTCGGTGATGTTATCAAGCCCTCCAACTTTATTATATTTGGATGGTCAAGCCTACGCAGAAAAATGATTTCCCTTGCCATGAAATTGACACTCTCATGATCAAGATTATCAAAGCGTACCCGCTTCAAAGCGACGATTTTTTGGTTAGTCAAATCGCGTGCCTTAAAAACAGTGCTGTAAGTTCCTTGTCCAATCTGCATGATAGAATGTGGCATCACATTACTCATTTAGAAAACTCACTTTCTTAAACAATGTAATGTTTAGAGACTTTTGAAAAATGCATTCGCAATACAAAACCATAGACCAAGCAAACAAGGTGGAAATTTACTTACTTTATCATACTTCTCGAAAGTACTTGCACTCCGCGGTATCCATCCATGGATAGCTTCCCCAGCAACAGAAGAAAGCCAAGTTGGCCATCCTGCCGCAACTTGCTCTCCTTCTAAACCCTTTGGAACCCTTCCTCCGAGACTCGGATAATCAACAACATTGGCCAAATCCAATTCACTTTTCTCCATCTTCTTCTTCTCATTCCTATCTCCATCTTCTTCCTTGTCATTCAATGAAACTCCCGCGCAAACACACTCCGATAACTCATCTTTCTTCAAAACTCCATCAACCTTTTTCTTTCTATCCAATCTTGAAACATTCATATCAACATTCCTTTTGCAAGATGATGCCAAACCTTCCTTGCTGTCAACCAAAGCTGATCTCTTGGAATTCACGCAACCCATTTTCAACACCAATCTACTAATCACCAACAACAACAAGCCTTCATGCAAGTCACAAACTAATATAATTCACACGTAATTTCTCCACCAATAAAACAAATAAATAAATATCCAATTTTTTAGCATCTATCTGAAAAACTGAAACTGACCCAATTCAAAAGTCAGCGACTTTAATCAAACACACCATTAAGAACCCTTCAGCAGCGTATAAAAATCAGAATTAATATTTTAAAAAAAAACTATGATATTG
Organism: Lathyrus oleraceus; assembly: GCF_024323335.1. NCBI lineage: Eukaryota > Viridiplantae > Streptophyta > Magnoliopsida > Fabales > Fabaceae > Lathyrus > Lathyrus oleraceus. The sequence goes on along the minus strand of NC_066583.1, from coordinate 601,469,568 downwards.
AATAATCAACGCGTAATCAACTAGTAATTAAGAATTAAAACAAATAATTAAGAAAAATAAGAAGAATGTGATTCTTACACGACGGCTTTTGCCGACTAAGTAAGCTGAGTCAAAACATAGACGTTTTCTTCTCTCATCTCATCCCATGGAGCTTCTCTGTGACGGTCGCAAATGGCAGCAAGAGTATTGATTTTTTTTTTCTTTCTTTTTTATTAGAATAAAATATTAACAAAATCTAATTAATTTTTATTTATAGAGAAATAATCAATTTATTTTTTTAATTTATACTTTTTCCTATTTAGTTCGTAAAGTATATACAGATAAAACCAACCAAAAAAAGTTTCTATGATAATACATCGCATACATTGTTTTGTCTTTTCAAATTAAATATTTTAATAGATTATGTATTTAATTTTTTTAAATTATTCTTGATTTTTTTATCAAGGATAATTATTTTTTCAATTTATTAAATAACTAATATATTTAATTTATATATAAATTAAATATATTAATTAATTAATAAATATAAAAGTGAGAGGGAGGGGTATTTTTAATTGAGTTAAATCTAATAATTTTATTGATATTTATAAAGTAATAAACTTAAAAAATAAAGTGAATTTTTTTATTCTTATTAAAAAATAAAGAATTTTTTTAAAATAATCATATTTTTTATAAAAAAACTTAAATACACATTTTCAGAAGAAAAAAAAAATCAAATTAACCATGTTTCAAACAAAAAAATTTTGCCTCGATGGTCAGTGTCTGTGGTGCATACATTCATTTTTTGGCCTAAGGCGTCAGAGACCCTGTGGTGCACGGTCATGTATCATGTTAGTGTCTGCGGCGCATGCATGCATTCTTTAGGATCATACACCATTGACAGTATGTGTTGTTTTGATTTTTTATAATTATTTTAGCAATAAAATAATTATAAATAAAATGTTTAATAAAAAAATTATAATATTATTTCGTCAAATAAAATTACACTACGATTCAATATAAATTTTTAATGATTCACTCGATCCTAACGTCCATCGGTTCCACACCCCTACGTTGCTCCACAGCTTAATTTATTGAGAGTGCATATAAAAACCTTTATAACAAGTAGCAAGATCCTCCTTCTACGCATGTTTATTGCATTATACGCATGTTTATTGCATTATACGCATCGTTCAAAATTGCATGTGGGATATCAAAGACAAGGCGTGTCGTAAGAAGGTTATGAATGCAGGGTATGCATTAACAGAACCTTCGTTCAAACACTACTGTGAAGATATTAGATTGACAAATGCAAATGCACTAAGGTGGATCGATAATATTCCAATGGAGAAATGGACCATGGCATTTGATAATGGTCAACGATGGGGTCATATGACAATAAATCTCGTGGAATCAATGAATTTTGTCTTCAAAAGCATTTGAAATTTATTAATAACAACTTTTGTGAGAGCAACCTATTTTAGGTTAGGGTCACTGTTTGAGATTAGACGTTTAAAATGGAGTTCAGTGTTACAATCGAGAAAGTTTTTCAATAAAACTTCAATGTAATTCATTAAGGAGGGAGTTGTCAAAGCTAACACACATGTGGTCACAATGTTTGACCGTCATAAAGGTTGGTTCAGTGTAGATAAGGCAATAGACCACAATGGGGGAGGCTAACGAAAATTATCGAGTCGAACTAGATAGAGGTTTGTGCAATTGCGGAAAGTTCCAAGTCTTCCATATGCCTTGCTCCCACGTCATATCAACATGTTCACATGCTCGACAAGATCCTTCCAACTTAATATATGTAGTTTACAAAGTCATAAACTTATGCAATGTGTACAACAATAGCTTTCTGGTGGTAGCAAAGGAGGATTATTGGTATGCATATCAAAGGGACATAGTTTGGCACAATGAGAAAATATGAAGAAAGAAAAAGGGTCACCCTAACATCACGCATATTCGAACCGAAATGGATACGGCGAACAAAATTGTGAGATTATGTAGTTCATGCCGTCAGTCCAGACACAATCGTACAAATTGTCTCAATGTTGGAGCAAGCTCTACAACATAATTCAATAATTCACTTTTAGTTGAGCTTTTTATATGTTATTCATTTTATGTAACCATTTTATTTGATATTGAAAACAACATTCATTTCATAAAGATCACAAACATTCAGTTACAACAATTTAAACAACAATTAAACAACCAAACAAATAAATACAACACTAAACAACATATATATGCGATTATAACCATCAGGACAATTTCCTCTGAACTATACATCATAATACGACAATCACTATTAGTTTTAACTGACTCGCAGATACGATTTTCTCCATTATTATTGTACACTGTAATAAGTCTTTCAATTCTTTTGATCTTTTCATTGTTTGTCATGTCTTCATCTAACCAACGGATCAAACTCCTCTGAAGATGCTCGAAAGTCTTTGTGTTTCAGATTCGAATCTTCATCGGATGCTTTATTGTCGAATAAATCAAATTTCTCTTAATAATATAGCACATCATTTTGAAGAAAAAAATTGAAGGGGAGAATTAAAGATGGATGGAAAATGGTGGCGAGAAAATGATTTGTATATAAAAAAAAACTAAAACAACACATGAGCCACATGCATTGGCACAAACACCTAAAAATTAAATGAATGTGTCACACACATTGTCTATTCCTAAGGACATACACTATAGGCTATGGCGCGTTAGGTCAAAATATAAGTGCATGTGTCACTGTATGCACTGTCTGTCGCGCATTCTCTTGAGGACGAATTTCTTTTATTTAAAACATGGTTTTGGTTATTTGATTTTTTTTTAAAATATAATTATTTTAAAAAATTAAAAACATAATTATTTTAAAAAAATTAAAAAAACAAATATATTTATTATTTATGTGGTAAAAACAAAGATACTAGATTTAATATAAATATTAAAGATGAACATTTCGTATATTTAAATTTAATTGAATACTAGTATTTTTATTTAATAAATAATAATATTTAATATTATCTTATATTTTAATGTTATATTATTTAGAAATAATTTAAATTTTAAATTTATTTATAGAAAAATATCAATATTCAACTAAAACTGAAAAATACGGAAGTATTTACCAATTAAGTTGTATGACACGTCTTATCTTATCTTTCGAAACTCTTTCTATATTTTCACATTTTAATAATATACATATTCTTTATATAGATTTGTCATAGGATTTGTTATATCTACCTATAGAACGTTTTAACACATTGTTTCCGCTCCCTAGTAGGAATAAATGACATACTTTTTTTTAACCTAACATCCAAACCAATTTGGGTATTGGAAATTTGAGATATAATTTTTTTAGTTTTTATAAAATTAAACAAGACATTTTTTTAGTATATAAATAAATTAAATAAATCATTTTTTAAGTATATAAATTTTATGTAAACATAAGATTATTTACAAACATTATATATTGGTATATCTTGAACTAAACTCTAGAAACCGGTTTGATTTGATTTTTAAAAATTGTTTTTTTTATTTTTTAATTTTAATTTTTTTATTTAAATAAAACTTATTTGAAAATCTTCTTTCTCGATACAGCTTTTCAAAACAAAATCCAATTTTACAATTTTAAAATCTAAAAACTAAATTAGTATAAAGGAGTTTTGATTTTCAGTTTTACTTTTCACTTAAAAAAATTTAAGAATACAAAATTGAAGAATACTTACTATTTATCGGTAATATTTAAATTAATAAATATTATTTTTTTCATTTTTCATATTATCCTCGTCTAAAGAGTTAGTCGCATGTTATATATATAGTTTTTTTTCTTTTTTTTTTATAATGTCATATTTGGGTGTCTACGCAAACTTGTGCATTGGTGTTTGTTTTTTAAATAGTATGTCGAAATCTATCCGATTAAAAATCAAATTTATGTCGCATCAATTTTTTAATTATCCCATCACCTTTTTCTGTTAATCAATTTACACCATATTAACATCTTTCTTTTGCAATTCAAATTTTGTTAACCCTCTAAATCAAAATCACCTACATCTCTATCATCTCTCTTTAATCAACTTTATACAAATTCCGAAAACTTCTTCTTCATTAATCTTATTGATTTCAAACATTCATCTTCCCAACCTATTTCCATACATCTCACCAATATTCTTGTCTATTTTTGTTCTACATTATGCTACACACACATTTTCTTTAACATTTGGTAGATGGTTTCAAACTATTTCATGTATCGAATGTATAAGAACAATCTAATTAATTATAATTTCTTCTATCAATGATTCAGAACTTCGATCACACTCTTCCCCATACTACAACTTGAGTTGTGACCAATTTTCCCCTAATTATAACATAACTTGCATATGACCTAACCTATTTCCATATTTTGCTCCCAACTTTACCAAAAATTATTTTCCTCCATACATTTTTATATGTTGTGCATAAGTCTTATGGCTAAAACAATATTTGTTAGATTATGATTTAAAATTTGACTGCATTTCAATTAAGTGCGATAGTACTAATGCAATAAACCTCACTAAGAATCCAGTACTTTATTCACAGACCAAACACATTGAGATCCACCTCACTTTCTTAGAGATCATATTTAAAAATGGGATGTTGTTTTTGAATACGTTGACACTAAAAGTCAGGTTGTTGGCATTTTTTCAAAACCAGTATCATAGGAACCTTTTCACAAGATCTGTAGGAATTTGGATTTCAAAACCAGTATCATAGGAACCTTTTCACAAGATCTGTAGGAATTTGGAATCTTAGATTCCCCATGCTTTAAATAGAATGAGAATTATGTTTAATTCCATCTGGTATGTATGTTCTATTTTCACTAACACTATTTTGTAGCAAATCATAGTTTTCCCGACTACATTGCTATGTCTCTGTAACTCTTGTTTCTAGTTTTACATCATTGTGCGTATGATGTTCTGGATATGTTCATTGGTTTGCTTATTACCTTCCTTTCTTTACTTTACTCATTCATTTCTAGCATATGTTTTTTATTGTCCTTCTTTGCATTTAAGTCTTTTTAAATGTGTATCGCTAATTATATGCATTTGAACATTTGTATACTTCTTCATGCATTATTTATGTTATTAATGCATTCCTTTACATAATAGTTTTGATCACTTAATTATATGTTCTTGAATGTTGTTGCATGTCCATTTATATTTTGTTGTGTGTAGCATATATATCTTCATGTTTTGTATCTGATCTTTGTTGTTGTATATTCTTCTTAGTTGTTTAACTCATGTGTTCATCTGGAGTTATTTGTTTGTGGTTGGTTATTTGGTTTTTGGACTCATTTAGATCTGTCTTTTTGATGTTGTCAAAGGGAGAGAAGTTATAATTTGAGTCTAGGATTATTTTATGTGTTTTATGATGTGTTTGTGTGAAATATTTTAGGGGGAACACAAGTGTTTTTCTTTTGGCTCAAAGTCGACTCAATTCCAAGTGAAAGTTTGCCAATCATAAAAAAGGGGGGGGAACTGTAGTTGCATATCCCTAGGGGAAACTGAAGTTGCATGTCCCTAACACATTCAGGGGGAGCAACCTCATTATGGTTATTTTGTTTCTTGTCTTATCGCTTTCGTTTATTATCGTTTATTGAGTCTCCTTCGTAATTGCACATCATCTCTGAATCAAGTTTGAACCGATTCATTTTTTAAGCATGCATAAATTAATGGTTATATTTGAGCTTGATCATGATACTTTTAGTCAATTGCATGAGTTAGTGGAATAAGAACCATGTGTGTTATTAGTTCAAGTTAAGTGGAATGAAAAATCTCAAACTATCTTGAAAATCATGAAAATTTGAGATTTTGTGTGCATCATTTGAATCATGTACATATCTTGACTCGAATCAAATTGAACAGAGTCAAACCAAAAAATTTCAAACACTCTAATTTGAATCAGACTTTTAACTTGATTCAAATCTGGAAGCTTTGTGATTCGAATAAGACTTTACACTTGATTTGAATTAGACAGATCTGGGTCACCTCAACTTCATTTGATTCGAATCAGACTTCACGCCTGATTCAAATCAGACATGTTTTCCACATTTCTCTTTTGACACTATTTAAATTGATTTGAATCAGTGTTTACACTTTATTCGAATCACGTGCTTTCTGACTTGAATCAGACATTGTTCTTGATTCGAATTAGATGAGAAATTGATCAAAATCCTTTTGTCTTCTTATTCCACTTCACTTGCTCATTTGACTCAAATCGTGAAATGTTCTTGATTAGAATCTAACTAACTTTTTTCCATCCATTTTTGTGTTAAATCCCAAGCACATATAAAATATTTTTATCATCATTTTTAAAAACACAACTTTACATAACTTTTCACAATCAACATTGTGATTTTGTGAAATCAACAATCTCTCTTTTGAAAGTTCAAAAACTTTTGCAAGAAAAGTCTTTCATCTTCAACCTCAAGTTGGATTTCAGATCTTGATCATGAGAGATTTGTAATTGATTGAGGAGTACGTCGTCTTGAAACTAATTGTTCTTGAAGATTTGATTTATATTTTCAGGTAGCTTGCAAGATTGAGGTTGTTTTCATTGGTGCTGACAAATTCCAATGAAAAGAATAAGGTTTTTCTGTCCATATTACCTTGGTAGTAATTATGTCGAAGGCTACGGACAAGGTGGATTTCTTCTCAAACCTTCATACAGTTCCTCGCTCAAGAAATCGGTGGGATCAAAAGGTGATTGCCACACATGAAAACTATGAGCAAATTAATGAAGCTTGAAGATTCAAGAAGCATGTATCGAGTAAAAATTATGTAAAAGAGCTTGGCATTACACTGTATACAAGTCAAGATCTATATAGGAGATTTATTTTTCTCATAGTTATTGTAGATTAGTGATTGTATGAAGTCTTACAATATTTGTCAAAATAAAAAGGAACACAACATGTTCCAATGGGAAACCATTGAAGAATGGAGTAGGCAAAGCTAGAACGAATGCTAAACCACTATATATCCTAGTGTACTCTCTCTCTCTCTCTCTCTCTCTCTCTCTCTCTCTCTCTCACACACACACACACACACACTTTTGCATTTAATTTTTGTAGGATATTGCATGCTTAGGTTTTCAATTCTTATCATAGTTTATTGTTTATTCAATCTGTAGCGATTTATTACATAAGGTTAGGTTTTGTTAGAATTGGTGCCTAATTGAGCTTTAGTTATTGAATTTTATTCCAAGTATTTTCTCATCTTATTTGCGAACAAAATCAACCTTGGAACCCCCTTCCCCCCCCCCCCCCTTGTTATTTACTTAATTCGCACATAGTTACCTTGTTAAAATTCGCAATCCCAATGAGCTGGTTTTTATTTATTACTTCGACGAGACTAATACACTTTCTAGAATTGTCATCAAAAGAAATTAGTAATCTAGATCATTCAAAATATAGGTTATGGTGGTATAAAAATGATGCGGACAAATACAAGAGAATGATGAATGATGAAGATTCTGATGAGTTTTATAAATATGCCATTGAAATGAAATGTGTAATGCACTTATGTTTTGATCATTTTGTTAGAGGCGTAGTTGTAGTTAATGTTGAAGAAGATGAACAAGATGACGATGGATTTAATGTTTAAGAAGAGGAAAAATATGATGGTCGAGTTAATGTTGAAGAAGAGGAACAATGTGATGCTACAAATAATGTTGAAGAAGATGCACAATCTAACGGTGGAGTTAATATTGAAAATGAACATAATTATGGAATTAATGATAGTGATGATAATGATTATGAAGCTAGTGGTATAACATTTGATGATAATGTAGAAGAGATAGCTCCTGGTTGGATGATGACTTTGACACGGGATAAACAAGATGATAGAAATGGCAAAAAGAGTAGGGTAAAATATGTTGCAAAGAAGCACAAGCGAACTCTAAAGAAATTTGTGAATCGTGTTGATAATACAAGTTCATCAAGTTGTGTGGATAATGAGTTGAAGGCTAACTATTATAGTGATGAACTTGGTGGTGTAACATCCTAAACCCCAATATACGGTTTTATAACATAATGCGGTAATAAAAACTCAAAAAGGGTGTCACATTTTCATAGCATAACATCTTTTTCAAAATATAATCACAGTGGATTTAAACAATTAAAAACTTCTTCAATTATCTCATGAAATAGTACTCAACTTTATTAAAATCATAAGTCAAATAAACTCAACAACTCGCATAAGGCATCACCAAATAATCCCAACCCAAGTGCTACATTATCATAACGACTCACAAAAACTAAACAACGCAAAAACAATAAATGAAGAAGGTCAACTACGTCATCCTCCAACATAAGCAACATCTAATGTTCCTCGGGATCTACCTGAGTATATGCACCATAAAGAACAACAGAAAAAACAAACAAGAGGTGGTAATACATTCACGTATGTTAATGTTGCATAAACAACAAGGATAGAACAATTAGGGCAACTAGTCAATTACACAATACATTCACCATAACAATCATTAACAAATGCAATTTATATATGCAACATACTCATTTCCCCTACTCAAATGCATGTGGTACCAAAAACTTGTATATTTAGAGGCATGTTACTAAAACATCCAACATCGCAAGGTTAAGTCCATCACCGTAGGACTATCATCGCAAATGCCAAGTCCATCACCGTAGGACTATAATTGCAATTTCAGGTCCATCATCGTAGGACCATCATCACAATCTAAACTCTGATATACATGATGCATGAATACTACATAAATATGCAATACCCGTCTCAAACTTCTAACTCCAATACTTGTCATTGGTTCCTCTCTGAACCTAAAACTATGCATGAACATCACCAATATAAGGCCATAACAATGGTTCCTCTCTGAACCAAGCATCTCAACATCAATAATTTCCTCCCCGTGAGGCATTCATTATAAAATAAACATAATAATAAAAATTATATTTTTGATCATAAAAAGTTGGACTTGTGTCTTAAAGCATTAACAACTTAATTCACATAACATCTTATCAAAACAACCCCAAACCATGTTCCCTACTAATCATACCTCATATTCGAATAATTATTTAAAATATCAAATTAAGTCAGAATCAAGAAAATGAATATGTTCTGGAAAGCTTAGAATGTGTATTTTAAGAATCTAATTTTTATTTTAGGACTTAATAACCCAACCGGTTCAGTTTAATCAAACAACAAGAACTGGTACTAGCATTTGGCGTAATGTTTCGCCTGACTTCAAAATAGCATAAGAAATTATAGACCTATGATAAAATTATGAAACTCTCCAGTCGAAAATATCGTCGAACTTTATTTTTAACACAACTAGCGACACCCCAGACGGACTTATGAAACACAAGTTACGCGTGAAATATGATAACCAACGCATAACTGCAATTGAATATGCCTCTTGTTTAAAAATCAGTGAATTGATGCTATTGTAGCACTCCTAGACCGAATTTCCCCCACTTCAAAATAAATGTTATTGCATTAGCTTTCTAACTCAACTGGCGGCACCTCAAACAAATTTACGAAACCCAAGTTACGCCTAAAACAAGGCGGTTCATCCCCTTCCATGTCTACCTACGATTTTCTGTGTTTTCTCCCTATTGAACAGATTCGAAACTCGCTTATTTCGCCTATTTGATTTTTCACCGCCCCAAAAACATACAAATAAATGTTAGTTTGTGTCACGTTTGAATCTCAACTTATCACTACTCAATCTTTGTCATACCCAAATTTTACCCTAACCCATTTTATTTTTATCCGACTTTTACTAAATTCATCTAAGCATTCATTAAAAGTCCTTTTGGCCTCATTCATCATACGTGTTTTAAGTCTCATCATACGTGTTTTATATTCACTAACCTTTATTTGACTCTTTCTCTTTGACTTTGACTTGTAAATGTTGGTTTACTTTTTTTGTTTTTACTTTTACTTTGTTTTTTTTGTCTAAGTTCACGTTGATCAAGTATTATTCATGAAATAATTATAATGAAGATTAGGAAAAGTTTCATTAATGGAAAAAAAAGTGTTTTTTCACTTGGGTACAAGCTAATACGACAAGGAAACATTACAATAATGTACATAAAAATTGGAAAGTAAAGGAGAAGTTAACTTTTTGTCAACAGGTCGACACTGTTGACCAAGCCTTTGACCACCATCCTAAACACTTGATTGAGTTCTTCCACTATCTTCCACATTTCAAGTCCAATGCTCTTTCAATCTTATTCAAGTGACTTCATGAGCCATCAACCACTAATATCACCAAAGATTGCACAAGACATGTTCCAAGTAATTTTTGTAGTCATTTCATTGCAAAATTCAAAAGTGAGAAGAAATACAAAGGTTATGGCTATGATAAAATCTGCATACAACCTATGTAATCAAAAGAAAAAACCAAAATACATCATCCAATCTATGCAACAGGATATGGCATTCACAATGCAGGGCAAGACCAACACCATTCATAAACAAGTTATGCAAATGCCAATTCAAAAAAATCAAAAGCACATATACCCTTGTTAACCCTGACTGTTGTAGTGGATGTTATCCATTGGTCGACGATCAAAAAGCTGGTGGATTAACCAATGAATATCTAAGGCGATTCAGGTTTAATATAGATGAAGTCGAATCTGCAACATAGTATCTTTCGGAAGCAAACTTGTTGTGCAAGAGCGGATTCTCAACAATGTATAAAGAGATAATCACTGTGTCAGCAAGCAAGAGGGATAAGGCCTTGTTCTTAGACGTATTGTTCTCACATTGCAAATTTTGCAATCCAATTTCACATACCGTCTTTCTGTTTCCTTTCTGTTTCCGCTCATCACAGAATCAAAGAAAGTCCTCTCAGCTTTGATAACATTTTTCGTCAATTGCCGAGTCACACGGGCCTCTTCAACCTCTGTATAGTAATCCTTGCTGCAGTGAGCAGCAAACTTATCATTGAGAATTTAATGAACCTGTATAATGGAAAAGTTGGCACAAAAAAGTATTTTATGAACCAATTGTTTTTCTACTTCATATAATCATTACAATAACTGCAATTCCCTATCCCATTTTAGTAATCCTCATGTGTGGTTCAGCTTTTGTGTCAGATGTGACATTGATGTTACTTTCTTTCATGGTTAAAGCTAGTTTCTTATGCACATACAAACTATGATTTGAGAGCATTTGCCAATTCAATTGAAAAGGGAAAATAACTTCCTAGTACTCTGAATGTGGACTATACATACGAAGTGGGCTTCAAAATCCTGACTTACTTTATGGTTGCTCCTACATTATGTTCCTAGCCTTTCCATCTCTTGTGTCAATATCTTGACATGAAAAAAAAACTCAGTGGCCACAATCCTAAGAACAATCTCATGTTTCTGGTAACCATGTCATATATGTTCGAACTCGTTCAAGTTTGGTCTGGCTTCTCGATTTTACTCAGGACATAAATTTTGCAATGGAGGCTGCTACCAAATGTCACAACACTCTCTGTTGCCAACGCGGCGATGATGAAGTTTCTTCTCAGCTTCGGCGGTAGAATATTGTCACAAACATCTGATGGAAAGCTTGCCGCCTGATTCAGATCAGTAACAAGCACTTACTACAGTTGTTCAAAATTTTGATGGATATAACTGGGGGTATATCCCTGTTCTTTGGGGTGTCCCTAAAGGCAGCTATTCAAGTATTCCGAATGGTTCAAACCGTATAATTGAGTTGCGTAAGATGGTTCAGGCTCTTAATCATATCGGCCTTCGCATTATGTTGGATACTGTCTACAACCATTTGCAATGAAATATGCCCTTTGATGAACATTATGTCCTTGATAGGATTGTTCCAGGTTATTACCTAAGAAGGAACCTTGATGGTTTCATTGAGAATAATAATTGTATGAATAATACCGTGAGTGATCACTTTATGATTGAGCGAGTGATCCTCGACGATCTTGTACGCTAGGTAGTCAATTACAAGATTGATGGGTTCAGATTTCACCTTATGGGTCATATGATGAAGAGCACAATGCTGAAAACGATAAATACTCCCCATTGTTTAGCAAAGTAAAAAAGATGGAGTTGATGGTTCCAACATCTACATATATGGTGAAGGATGAGACTTTGGTGAAGTTGCAAAAATAGGCACCATGCCATTTTACCTAGCCTGATGCAGAAATCTATTGACTTTGTTATTAATGATACATTAAAATTGTCAGTTCATTTTGCTGAAGCTCTTATATCTCTTGTAACCGTGCTGGTTTCGTCGTCATCAGGATGTTCTACCATGCGGGAAGCAGGAGGATTCATTCCTACTCTTCTACCTCTACGGAAAGTATATAGTGATACCGACCTGGACAACATACCATACGTAGATTCTGGAATAGTATCTAACCGCCCATTATTAGTGATTGAATCGCCTTACAAGAATAATGCAGATGGTAAAACGAGAAGTCGATCAACACGTGCAACAGTTGATCAAGATAACAAGACAATTGTGCAAATCAAACATGACGCCATCCCTACAAATCCTTCAATACATGAAAAAAAAAAACCTGATGTTGCTTCTATGACAAAGAGTCTGATCTGGTTTGGATAACTCTGAACAGGATCTGCAGGCCACTAGAAGTGCACGACTGAGTAAACGAGTTTACAAGAAAGAACCCCTTCAACTCTTTTGTGGACTTTGTTTTTCTTGGCTTAGCATTATGACAGGCGCGACCAACATATGAATTCTCTTTCCAAAATCGACGAGGCTATAGAACAAACATACTTTTGGAATTATTTTCTTCTGTACACCAAATGCATGAGTGTTTTGCTTCTAAAATCATCAGAAGCTTGGACATTTTTTCAAAAGCTGGGTTACTGTCAATAAGGGAGAAGCTGCTAGAATAATTTTCACCAGATGACACGTGTGAGACTGGGTCTCAGTCGAACACGAAAACTCCCAGTAGTGAGCCTGTCAATAATGAATAAAAAATCAAGCAAACCCAGTTTCAAAAACCAAACCAAAATCATATTCAATTAACACAACAAATTAACTACCCTAAATAACTACCCTAACCTAGGGGTATTCAAAACCAAACCAACCCAATAGAAAACCGCAAACCAAACCAAATCAAAACCGCAAAAAACCGCATTTGGTTCGGATGCGTTTGGGCCATTCTCTAACAAAACCGCACAGTTTGGTTTGGTTTGCGGTTTGTATTTTTCAAACCGAACTAAACCAAACCGCATTATGTTACAACTCAAACTTTAATTATCCTACATCCAATCCAAAACTCAAACTTAGTATGCCTTAACCTTACAATTAAAAACGATTTTCTCTTACTCACACTTAGGGTTTCAATTTCAACCTTCTTAAATCCCTCCTAGTAGTATCACACATTCTTCTCATCTTCTTTACTGTGTACGTTTCACCTTTTCTACTATAATATTTCCTCTCTTATGTTCTTTCTTTTTTATCTTTTATGTTACTATTTTCTCTTCCAATTACATTTTTATCGCACATTTCTTCTCAATCCCGCATCTTTTATGTTCTTTTTTTCATCTTCTCTAATGTCTCCTCTCATATGTTTTTTATGTTTTATTATAATGTATTTGATATTATTTTATTCTACTATTATATATATGTTTTTTATTCCATTTTTGTCTAATCTAATTTTGTGTATATTGAATGCGAAGTTTTTGTCTAAATATGATAAGTTTTGATGTTATTTAGTAATGTATGAATGACTAAATACAAAGTTATGTTGTTCTCTATAGGTGTATGTATGGCTCAATAAAAATATTGTAAAAAACCGAACCAACCGAACTAATCCAAACCGCATTGGTTTGGTTTGGTTTTATTTCTAAAATCCAACCGAACCAAACCAAACCGCACGCTTTTTTCTCTTGCGGTTCGGATGATTTTTATCGTCAAAACCGCCCAAACCGCACCGCGAACACCCCTACCCTAACCTATCACAATCCATTCTGATTTCACACACCCACTATATTCATTTTTTCTTGATTTATTTTATCTTGTTAATGCATTCACTTTGATTAGAAAATTATGTGATTAATTTTCACTTTAGGTAATCAAATTGAATTAATTTTCAAGTAAATATTCTTGATAACCAATTTTAATTAGTCTAGTTAATTGACTTTGATTAATTAATTAGATATGGTAATTCATTTAATTGTGTCATTAATGATTCTAAAATTTGGTTAATTTGCAAATCTCTTTTATTTGCCATATTATCCCCCATTTGGATTAAACGTGTAACACCATATTTCCACACCTCATAAATATAATTAACTCATAGATTTTTCATAACATTCACACATAGGATGTCACAAATCTCGAAACACACACTTGGTGATCATATAACACTTAATTTAAACAACATGCAACCCCTGTCATTGCATGCTCACATTCACTTAGGGTATCATCGCAACGGGAATACTCAATTAAAACACACCAATTTAAATCTCATATCATAATTAAAAAGTATCGACTCGTAAGTCTTCTCCAAATGCTTATCACATCAAAACATAAATTACGATAGCATACATTGTCTCTCAGAGATCTCAATATAAAACAAAGAAAGTGTTCCCCAGTGTTACATATCAGAGCATAATTAAAGCTAAAGCAAAGAAATTAAAAGAAATAGCTCCAAGCACAAACTTCCACTCATAACAGCGACTCTACTCTTAAGTATCTGCATGATGTCCATGTAAAAGTAACATTCAAACAGAAGTGGTGAAAAATCGCATTCAATAATAACATGCATATACTGTAAGGTAGGATATCAAACACAACATGTTCTACACAATCTCATCCACAATATATCACAATACATTCTCACACCCAAACTCATCAACCAATCATAACTCAACAATTATGTAATACTCCCCACACCCTACTACAAGGTCACTCACCCTCTCTCTCACCCACATTCATTTATCCACCCACATACAATAATCAAATAAATACATAAATAAATACATAAAAAATGTAATAAAATTAAAAATAAAATAATTCACTAAAACTGAAGTGTTAGAACTCTCCCACACTTAAAGAACTTTCGCCCTAAAAAATTACCTTAAGTAAATAGATTCGTATACGAATCCTTCATCTGGCTCTCGAGCATCCAAGTGACGTTTCCACCAACTTATCCTCATCAAGATACCTTCACTAAGGTAATTTCTTTACCTCACAACTACTTCACTTTCCGGTCCTCTATCTGCATGGGTGATGCCTCAACAATCAGGTTATCTCTCACTTGTACATCATCCACTTGGATCACGTGAGACGGATGTGGAATGTATCTCATTAACTAAGACACGTGAAACACATCATAAAGATTAGTAAGTTACAGTGGTAAAGCAATCTGATAGGCCATTTCTCTTATCTTCCTCATAATCTGGTACAGACCGATGAAACTTGGAGTAAGCTTTTAAGACTTCAAGGCTCGACCAACATCAGTTACCAGAGTAACTCTACGAAACACATGATCTCCATTTTGGAACTCAAGTTCCTTCTTCCTCTTGTCATGGAAACTCTTCTGGCAAATCTGTGAAGCTCTCATCTTCTCTTAAGTCATTTTAATCTTCTTTGTCGTATGTTGGTTAATCTCAGGTCCAATTATAACACTCTCTCCTGATTCATACCAACACAAAGGTCTCCTACAGCTTCTACCATACAACGCCTTAAATGGTGTCATTCCAATACTCGAATGGAAATAGTTTTTGTAGGTAAACTCTATTGATGGTAGAAATCCATCCCAAGCACTTCCTTTCTCGAGAACAGAAGCTCTCAAGAAGTCTTCTAAAGATTGGATAGCTCACTCTGTCTGACCATCTGCATGTGGATGATAAGTAGAACTCAAACGCAACTTTGTACCTAAAGCCTTCTGCAAACTCTCCCATAATCTCAACGTAACCTTAGATTCCTGTCAGACACAATACTCGATGGAATCCCATGTAAATTGACAATCCTCTCAATATACATCTCCGCTACTTTCTCTAATGGATAATTATGTTAGACGACATGCTTAGATCTAGGTGAGGCTTGAATAGATCACTAGTTAAAAACTTTGACAAAAAATAGTTTTGAAAAATTTATGGTGTGTGGAAGTAAGCAGAAGTATCCCGGATCAAATCGTCTAACCGAACCCGCTATCGAAAAGCTCAGATATGCATAATTATAATCACAGTAAGATAATGAATCACAAATGGACCAAACATAATTAATCACAACCAGATGAATGAAAAGCAACAAGGATAGTCTACTTCCAATGATAATTCACACAAAAAAAACTAATGAGAAAAATTATCAAATATTATTTGGAATTTCATATGGTTTTGTTGATCTTAAAATCCAATCACAATCTGAAGGATTGTGATCAACTCAACAACACTAATTTCAAAATTTAATAAAAAATATTATGCAAAAAAATTAATCGCACGATCGATGAAATCAACAATTTAAAAATGGAAAATAAAAGAGATATATATATATATATATATATATATATATATATATATATATATATATATATATATATATATATATATATATATATATATATATATATATATATATATATATATATATATATATATATAGAGAGAGAGAGAGAGAGAGAGAGAGAGAGAGAGAGTACACAAGAATTTGTTTAGGAAGTTCTCCAATCGACCTTGCTATGGGTACGTCTGCCCTAAATTCAAACTCGAATTGAGATAATGAAATTAACCTTAATTTACAAAAAGCGTATACATGAGAAATGTAGCAATTGAACCCTACAGACCCTAAGTTTGATGTTAATTTTGACACTTTTTCTTCCCTTGATAAAACTTGATCAAGTAACCCAACAATGCCAATTTGATTCACCGTCTCACGCTACTCCTTTGCAAGAAACCCCTTGTTCTTCAAAGCTTTTACTCGATCAAATCGAAATTGCACAATTATTGTAACCCAAGATTTACCAATACGATCCATCGTTACACTCTACTCATTTGCAAGAAATAACCTTTCTTCAAAGCTTTCACTCGATCCGATCCAAATTGGGTAATCTTGTCCAAAACCTTCAAATCCCTAATCAATCTTGAAGTAAAACCCCATCTCAATTTTTTTATTTGAAACCCTCAAATATCTCGACCCAATTTATATTACAATCAACCTAAATTGGATGTTATCAACCCTAATTCTAGATGGCACCCAACAAAAAAATGATTATGTGTAGTTTGTTTGTGTGTATACATAGAAGTAAGGTTGAAGATGATGAGATTCTTTGAAATACTGGTTTCGTATAAGTTTTACTCTCTAGAAACCTTACTATAAATGATGCATTTATGAAATATTTATATGCATATATTGTTTGGAGGCAAAAGGAATACAAAAGATTTTAAAAAGTTGTGAATTTTTGGAAAAATACGTTGAATGAGCCGACCTATAAAAGCTATAAGCCGACATGTTCGATGCATATGCCGACCTATATAGGTCATGCATCGACATATAAAGGTCATGTGTCGACCTGTAGAGGCGACACATCTAACATAAGCTACATGCTTTTAAAATGTGGTACATGAGTCGACCTGAAAAATGGATGTGTCGACACATAGAAAATTGTTTCTTCTATTTGTCGACCTAAAACATGTATGTGTCGACTTGTAGGTTAATTTTCCCATAAAACTTGTTTTTGGTGCATTTTTTATGTATGAGACCTTTCCCAACTTATTTCCAAATGTTTTTATGCTTCCTAATGCTAAGATGCACATTGAGAACAAGAGGATATTGTCCAATGTATACTAACGCTAAAGTATCCTAGTTTTGACATCATGTAAAATACATCTAATGGAAAGTTGCACTCATATACTCCCCATTTTTTATGATGGCAAAACTTGAGACGATGTGTTTCATATTTTCATGAAGGCTCCCCCTGAACGTATGCATCCCAACTTTATCTTACTGCTTCTCCCCCTTTGACAACCTCAAAAAAAGACAAAGCAATCCATGAGAAGTATCTTATATCACACATAAACCAATATAACACATATAGGAGGTTTGCAAAGATAAGATCATTAATACCACAACACTCATATAGAATGATGTACATATTAGAAAAGAATGCCTAAACATAAATAAAAGCATTCAAAGCAACAATATAACATGGTTGCCACAACTTATGCCAAATAACATATACAATAAACATGAAATATGAAGGATATAATATAATAAAAAACTCTAGAGTTTCTACAAAAGTGACACTATTACGTGACATGTGCCTTTGGTGCTACCGAAATGTTGCACATGCATGTGCTCTAGCAAGGAGATATATAGATTTACCACCACTACAAAAATAGAGATGTTATCATAATAATGACACATAACAATAATTTTGCAAACATTATAACATGTTCAAACATATTTCATGCCGAAATAGATAACAAGCCAATGCACCAAAAACATACTTCAAACATGAAGAAGGAATAACATAAAGTCATTATAAGCATATAAATTGACATACATCAATATAAATTTTGGAAGTGAACATTCATGTACTATTTCATACATAAATAATATCAATCATTTGGAGCATAAACAACATGCAAAAGTAAAAGCTTACTTTCAAAAATAAAGGAAAATGAAACAATATCACCTCTCTCATGAATTGATAAAGTATGCACTCTTATTTGATTGAACTTCCACGAAAGTTAGAGCAAAAGTATATAAAGTGAATGCAACAAATCATATTTAGGCAAGATTTGAGATATCAAGTATCCCAAATTCCCTTCGAATGTTCAAAAATGGTCCGATCACAATAGATTTTGTAAAGATATTCGCAAGTTGATTTTTGCTATCAACATGCTTAAATACAATGTCTCCTTTCTCAACATGGTCATATAGGAAGTGATGATGGATCTCAATATTCTTAGAGCGAGAGAGTAGCACCGGATTTTTGGTTAGATTAAAGCACTGGTGTTATCACACATAATAGGAATATGTTATGGTTTAATATCAAAATTAAGTAGTTATTGTTTGAGCCACAAAATTTGAGCACAACAACTACCGGCTCCTACGTATTCCGCCTCGGCGATTGATAAAGAAATGAAAACTTATTTATTTCTATGCCAACTTACTAAGGAATTTGAAAACATGTGGCAAGTTCCATTAGTACTCTTCTTATCCGATTTGCAACCTACAAAATTGAAATCGGTATAACAGACCAAATTACAATCGCTTCCCTTAGAATACCAAAGCCCATACTTAGAAGTACCATATAGATATCTAAGAATGCATTTTACAACTTTTAAATGAGATTCTTTATGAGCCAATTGATGACAAACGCACATACGCACGCTAAACATAATGTCTGGCCTATATGCAGTAAGATATAGAGGAGAACCAATCATACCTCTATACTTCTTGACATTAACATCCTTGCCATTTTCATTTCTTTCCAAGTTTCCATTTGTAGGCATTGGAGTGTCAATTGATTTTGCATCTTCCATACCAAATCTCTTTAGTAATTTGTTGCAATATTTGGTTTGACACATGAATGTCCCTTCATTGAGTAGCTTGATTTGAATCCCAAAGAATTAATTTAACTCCCCCATGAGACTCATCTCAAACTCACCCTGTATAAGCTTAGAAAACTCCTTGATAAGTTGCATGTTGGTGAAACCAAAAATGATATCATCAACATAAACTTGAACTAAAAGAGTGTGATTTCCTTGACGTTTAATAAAAAGTGTGGTATCTACCTTTTCCCCAGAGTTTCCTTGATCAATCAAAAACCTACTAAGTCGCTCATACCAAGCCCTGGATGCTTGTTTGAGACCATACAAATCTCGTTTTAGTTTGTAAACATGATTATGATACTTGTGATTTTCAAAACCGGGAGGTTGAGCCACATACACTTCCTCGTTAATATAGCCATTAAGGAACGCACTTTTCACATCCATTATAAATAACTTGAATTATTTTAAGGAAGCATAAGATCTCAACGATATAGCATACATGTGAAGATATTTAGATAAGGTCACTAAAATAATTTTAAATGAAACACACAATGGTTATCACTTGAAAATTTAAGAAATAGGCACTAATAACATATATCATGCACAAAGTAAATCATATACCTTTGAAAAATAAACAGGTAAAAAGAACTTTCATATAAAGCGAAAGTTGAAAAGATATTACCTCACTGTACGAATGACAGAGGATGCACATGCATTCCACAAGGAACTTCTCGAACGGAAGTTGGACTAAATGTAAAATGTGCCATAAAACCTTTAGACAACAATGATCTTATCACTTTTATCTTTGACAAAGTACCTGATAGTGTGACTAATAATATATCCAAGAAGATTATTTATTTGATGATCATCCTTTATGGTTGGACTTTCATTCTTGTCATTTTCATGATAGTCATCTTGCTCCTCCTCAACCTTGTCTTTGCTTCTTGGGATGTAAAGAGCCTTGAGAAATCCATGACATTTTTCCTCTTATTTGATGTTGAATCTTTTCCTTTTCCTTTTCCTTTCCTTTGAGTATCCATGGAAGATTTTGAGAGATGAAAGAGCTTTTTGTCGAAGATGAAATATGAGTTTAGGAATGGAGGCTCTAGGGTTTTGAAGAGGTTAGAGTTTCTCTTGCTTTTATAGAAGAGAAATTATGGAGAAATGTGAAGAGTAATGAACATTTAATGAAATTATTTAATTATACAAAGAAGCGTGTCTGGCTGATTTTAAAACAAATTAAAAAAAAAATCAATTTCGTCCAGACTGTAATCGATTAACATAGAGGTGTAACCAGTTGTATTTTGAATCGGTTTTAGTATTTTAAGAAAAAACGCATAGTGTAACCGGTTATCATATTTGTGTAACCGGTTACACACTATAATTTTTTGAAGAAAAAAATGAGAAATTGCATAGCAAAATCGGTTAGCATTATTATGTAATAGGTTACATACTTGAACTTTTTGAAAAAATCTTATAAAAATGGCATTTTAAGGCAAGTCAATGCATATAAAAAGAATGTGAACATAGTATATGAAAAGAAAATATTTATTTAACATAACAAACGTGATTTAAACACATAATCATGTTATCATATAAACTCCAGATTAATTCAAAAATGAAATTGTGAATTGAATTAATGAGTATCATGTACCTCGATTACACATCTTTTTCTTCAAGAATGCCAAGTTATCTTCAAATTTTGAAGAATGATTCTTTAGATAGAGGATTGGTAAAAATATCTTCTAGTTGATTGTGTGTATCTATGAAAGATATTTCTAAATCGCATTAAATACATGATCCCTAAGGAAGTGATGTCTTATGTCAATATAATTGGTTCTCGAATGCATGATCGGATTCTTTGATATGTTGATTTCACTAGTGTTGTCACATTTTAATGAGATGCATTCTATATTTACACTGAAGTCACAAAGTTGTTGTTTTAACCAGAGTATTTATGCACAACAACTTTCGGCAACAATATATTATGTTTATGCAGTGTTAAATGCTACACAAGCTTGTTTCTTGCATGATCGTGATACTATAGAATTTCCAAGGATGTTACAAGTTCTATTGGTGCTTTTTATGTAGTTCTTACATCCTTTTTAGTTTGAGTCAGAGACACCAATTAAATTGCATACACTACCTTTAGGGTACTATAACCCGACGTTTGTTGTTCCGTTGAGATACTTAATTATTCTTTTCATAGCAGTCAGATGGGATTCCTTCAGGCATTTTTTATAGTGTGCACACAAACATACATTGAACATGTAGGACTACTTGCCATTAGATATAATATGTTTATTCATTCTTTTGATAAAGAGAGTAGTGTCAACTTTACCCTTTTTAAAGCCATAGAAAATTGTTTATCATGTCATACCATGCTCTTGGTGCTTGCTTTAGTCCATATAAAGCCTTTTTGAGATTGTACACATAAGAGGGATGTTTAATTTCTTCAAATCCTTGAGGTTGACTGAGATTATGTTCCTTAGGAAACTGATGTCGAATACGATGCTCCAGTAACAGGTGCGACAAGATACACCAGAAGCAATACACTAACTAGTAATAGATGATGGAGCAGAAAAGTAATAAAAAACACAATCAAATTATTTACCCAGTTTGGTGAAACTACACCTACGTCTAGGGAGGATGATTCCACAATCCAAGAAAGAAAATTCACTATTAGTAGTTTAGTATATTTAGACTTACAAGAAACAACAAATCATATGTTGTTCAATGCATCTTCTTAACAGTACCCAACAGTTTTCCTATTTAGAGTCTCCCCCTAAATATGAAAACCTACTCACTTTCTTCTCTGTCACACCTAGTGACAGGGACAAACAACCACTAAACCTTAGTGATCAACTTCAATCTTCACAATATAAAGAATGTTGAAAATTACAACTCAACTAGACAAACATATTATGTCAACTTACTGAAACATAAAGGTGTACATAAACAATGTTGATTACAACTCAAATAGACAAACCATTTATATCAATTTTTTGTGTGTGTTTGAATTATATATAAAAACCATTTTATGATGATGGATTTGAATGATTTTATTTTTAAATGTTCTAAATTATTTTTAGATTTTTTTTAGGTTTGAATTTTGTATTAATGGTGTTGGATAAGATTGATGGAGATGATAGAGAAAAAAATGAAAAGAATAAATAGAGGTTTGAATTTTGTATTAATGGTGTTAAGTTTTAAAGGAGGCGCCAATTGGTCTGACACCTATGTGTGTTTCGTAATTTTTTTTGAAAAATATTGTACATGATAGATAAAGTCGAAATCGGACCAATTCATATTAATATTAATACCCGTTTACACAAAAAATACTAATGTCGATGACCGGGATCACCTAACCGACCTTCGGTCCCACATCCCCTAGCTACCCGAACTCGTGGCCCTAACCCACGTTGATGATTCACCCTAGGTGTTTGAGTATCTGAGGACCCAGGAACATCACCACCAACTGTAGGAGATTGCATGAGATAGTTAGACAAATCAGCATAGTCTTGTGTATGCATCGAAGGGGTACCGCCATAGCTGAGTTCATGACCCATGCCAGAGTAGTTGGGATGTGTTTGAGTTATTGGAGGGCGACCGGAACGATTGAAGGGAGACATTGGTGTGAATGATGCGTCGAGGAAAGGTTGAAATGATCGTTGTGGTGTTTGGTAGACATATGGTTATTGAAGGTTTTGGTTTTGAGATGTTTGGGCTTCTCGGCTATGGTAGGAGGATGGACGGTTGGTGTTAAAAGATCGTTGAGTGTTTTGGATAAGGCGGCTATGGTAGGGTGATGTGTTGGGTGCATAGCGATGTTGGGTCTCTTGATGATGATCTAGTTGTTGGTGGTGGTACGGAGTATGCTCTTGGTATTATGGTTGGGTGTATGGCATGTTAGGGTTGTATGTTTGTGTGTTTGTCGATTGGAAATTTTGATGGATAAGGGGTTGTGAGTAGTCGGTCTAACAATGTTGTTGGGGGTTAGATGTTGAGCCTTCTGGTGTGTAAGTTGCCTGGCATGAGTCATATAGGTACATATCCTCGGCGATAAACTCAAATCCAACCGATTTATACCAAGCCATATAATTACGACTTGGTTTTTCTTCAGTTGGCATCATAGAGTCTGTTAAGACATGGTCTTGGCGGTGCTTCCATTTGCGACACTCAAATCTAGCGAAACTTTGCCATGGGTTAAAGTTCCATTGGTCGTTAACTTTGCCTAGATGCCATTCTCCTAGGTTTGTCGGGGGATCTGTGATGTGTTGAAGCATACCGAACTTCAATTTAACACGATCATTATTGTGCATCTCCAAGTGGTGAATCTTATGATCGATGTGCATGCAGTCCAAACAGTTGCGTCTTGTTTGTTGATTTCATGGTCATGATCCAAATTTTGATATGGATGCCAAATGAACTGAAATGTGAATATATATTAGATTATAAATTTGGTAGAAGAAACTAACAAATTATTACGAAACAATTAGGTTAATGGCCATACATTTGTCGGTCGAAGGTGATCCAAGAGATTGCGATACTGGGTAAGACAGTGTCTAGGACATCTGTTATAATGCATACCACGTGCTGACCATCTGCACCATAAAAGTAAAAATATTATTTAGAGATAATAATCGGTAAAGTAATTAAATATAGTCCATTTTTAAGAGCTTACTTTTGTGCATACGGGAATGTGAATGGGTTGTTGTTGACGGGTGCTAGGGACGGTAGTCTGGACCAACCCCATGCTTGGAGAAAAATAACACATCCAGAAAATGTAGATGTGCCTTTGTGTGCATTTTTACATAAAGAGCTATAAAGATAAGCCAAACAAGTGGACCCCTAACTGTAACTTCCTATTCTATCTACATGTCTTAGTAAAGGTAAATACATAACATGCATACTAGAGTCACTACCTTCAGGAAATAAAAATGAACCAATTAAAAGCATAATGTAACACCTAATTTTTATTATTCGAGCCTCTTCGGTAGAATTCTCATCTAACTCTAAGCTGTTATAATATGCCTTAAGGTGTGAAAGGAGTATACCTTGACCTCTCGAGTTATCATCTAACAAATCAGCATCCAAGAGGTCCATGCAAATTGAATTCACATAGTTGGTTTTACCATTTACCACCTTACCTTTGATAGGAAGTACCAATAACATGTAGACGTCTTCTAACGTCACGGTACATTCACCGGTTGGAAACTAGAATGTGTGTGTCTCGGGACGCCATCTTTCACATAACGCAAGAATAAATTTATTATCCACCGACCAAGACATTATTTTGCTTATATGTCCAAAACCGGCGAGTTCGACATACGGTTGAATCATCGGGTCCATGTGTACAAATTCATGGACCCGAGTTTGAAACCTAGAAACATCCTAAAAGAGAAACAACAAAATACGTTACTTTATAAAAGATAAACAACAAATTAAATATTGTTATTAAAAATTATTCTAGAAAAGTAATACAAGAATTAAACGCTTACATAAGTTGTTATGTTTGTAACCGTTCCTCTGTGCGATTCACTCATTGTGAGGAGAGACATCTTGTCGGAGTAATTATTTGAAAGAGTGGTTGTTGCAGATGAAAGAGTTGTTGTTGAGGAAGAAGTGATTGTTGGTGAGGAAAATATGTGAGACTTGCTTGATTATTTATAATGTGTGACATGCAAAGACATGCAAAAGTTTGAATGCATGGATAATGGTGCTTGCATGCTCATGCCAAATGGTTTGGAGCCCATGTGCAAATGTCACATGCTAGCGCCAATCAAAGTGGCGCCTCCTAGGCTTGCATGCATGCTTCATCTTAACCTAGCCTGGCGCGTGCATGGCTTTGCATGCTTAGTTACGAGGTCTACAAGGAAGACATGGTAACGCCAATTGGATTGGCGCCCATGTACAAGGAATACAAGCTAGCGCCAATTGGACTGACGTTAGGGCTTGCATGCTTGACACATCACTTACCTCTAGCTTTGCATGCTTGAAACATCACTTACCTCTAGCTTGCATGCTTGACACATCACTTACCTATTTAAGTGTCTTACTATCTACATCCAACAATCAACACAAATTCATCTGCACCAAAAAACTATTACTTTTCATCTGCACAAGAAATATTACAATGTCATCTGCACCAAAATATACTATCAATGCTCACTGCAACGGTGAGACATATGAGTCTGATCTATACGGGTTTTGTTTTTGAAACACCGATACTATCCGACTTACGATCAAGAGAAATTCATATTTCTTGCATTTGAAAAAACAAATTGAATCCTGCATAGGATCTGGTCTTGTGTCACAAACCACGTATCAAAATCCATTTTTTTTCGAGAACAGTCAATGCAAATTTTTCCCGCTAAAGGTACGAGACGATGAGGATGTTGAATATATGTTTTTTAGTCACGAAAATTCTGGTTGCAACTCTATTGAGTTATATATTACTCTTCAACCAAATATACCATCTCAACAATCTCAAATAACTAATCAAGTTGAATCTAATGAATTTGATTCAGAAAACTCAGATGAAGTCGACGCAGAAGTAGAAGTAGAAGTCAACGTCGTTGATGAAGAAGAAGAAGAGACCGAGACATAGGTCGATCATATGTTGAACAACAACATCAAAGATGACGATCATCCAGCGCCATTACCTCCAAGTCATGTATATAATCCGCCTCAACATATTACAAACATGGATCTGCATGACGATGAAACATCCAACAGTGTTTTTTATAACCCGTATCCACGATCAGAGGGTGAGTTAAAAGTGGGAGACATATTTCGCACTAAAGAAGAATGTGTGCGAGTTATCAAGAAATTTCACATGAATAACTCTGTTGATTTCACAGTGAAATGCACTGATTCGAGAAGGTATGTCATCGAATGTCGTAACATACTTTGCAAGTTTCGGTTGGTTGCGTCTCACAGAAAGAGAAGCGACTCTTGGGAGATAGCTTCTGTAGACCTACCTCATAGTTGCATTGCAACTAATGTTGAACAAGATCACCGTAAATTAAGCGCTGCATTGATATGTCAAGACATTTTGCCGCTTGTTAGAAAAAACCCATCAGTGAAGGTGAGTATAATAATATTTCATATCGTCACAAGATATAATTATACTCCACCTTACAAGAAAGCGTGGATTGCAAGGGCAAAGGATGTTGAACAGGTATTCGACAACTGGGAGGATTCATACAAAGAATTGTAATGGTTTTTATGGGCCCTAAAAACATACGTACTAGGAACTGTTGCAATTATGGAGACATTGCCAGCATTTATGCCAGACATAACCTGTGTTGTTGGAACTAGAATCTTTCACCGCCTCTTTTTGGCGTTTGAACCGTGCATCAAAGGTTTTGCATTCTGCAAACCTATTATTCAAATTGATGGAACATGGTTATATGGAAAATACAAGGGTACTTTGCTCATGATTGTTGCACAAGACGACAATAATAATGTCTTTCCCATTGCCTTTGCTTTAGTTGAAGGTGAAACCGCTGGTGGTTGGGATTTCTTCCTTCGACGTCTCAGAACACATGTTGCTCCACAAGCCAATTTCTATTTATTTCAGATAGACATGTTTCCATTACGAGTGCTTACAATAACCATGATAACGGATGGCATGATCATCCATCTACCCATGTCTATTGCATTAGACATATCACACAAAACTTCATGCGTGCAATCAAAGATAAGAACCTTTGCAAAAAAAGTGGTGAATGCAGGGTATGCTCTAACTCAGCCGTCATTTCAGCATTACCGTGATGAAATTAGATTGTCTAATGCAGATGCAGGAAGATGGGTGGATAGCATACCAGTAGAGCAGTGGACAAGGGCATTTGACAGAGGTGTCGATGGGGCCACATGACAACAAACCTTGTGGAATGCATGAACGGCGTATTCAAAGGCATTAGAAATCTACCAATAACCACTTTGGTCAGAACAACCTATTTTAGGTTGGCTTCTACCTTCGCAACCAGAGGTGAAAGATGGAGTGCAGTGTTAACGTCGGGTCAAATATTCAATGAATATTGTATGAAAGTGATGAAAGAGGAAAGTATCAAAGCTAGCACAGACGCGGTTACAGTCTTTGACCGTCATAGGCAAAATTTCAGTGTACAGGAAACAATGGACCACACTGAGGGGAAGCCAAATTTATCATATGATGTCAAACTAAACAGAAGTTGGTGCGATTGTGGAAAGTTCCAGGTCTTCCGTATTCCTTGCTCCCATGTCTTTGCGGCATGTGCACATACTTGCCTGGACGCTTACAACCATTTATTTGATGTTTACAAGTCCAAACATCATTTCCCTAGCATCCTTATCAGTTTTGACTCGCACCCAACCAAATATACTATCGAGTCTCTCAATACTTCTATTTCTTCCCCTTCTAGTATTTTTCCATCTAACCAACGAACCAGCTCCCTCTTCAGTTGATCGAAACTACAGATGTTCCAGAAGAGCATCAAAATCGGAGGCTTGTCTCTCGAATAAATCACATTTTCATAGCGACGAAGAACACCAAACATGTTTGTAATATGACAAAATGAGATGTGGAAAAATGAATCACACAACACCTCTATTTATAAAAAAATATTGCACATAACACTGAGGCATCAGATCAATTGGCGCTGGCGCCTCCTCTCACTTTATACACATGGGCATCAATTGGATTGACATTACCATATGTTGTAGTCAATCCAATTGGCGTCTTACTTAAAACTTAAGGATAAACGTCAATTGATTTGACACCTATGTCTTACATTATTTTTTTGAAATTGGAGTAGTTTGAGAATTTTGTGAAAACAGGATTATTTTGAAAAAAAAATTTAAAAACAGAAATATTTGAGTAAAAATTTCACACACTTTACTCTAATTAAAAAATATATATATATAAATCTCATCGAAATTATTATCTTTTAGAATAATTACTTATCAAACCAAAATCAGTGAACTGAAGTTATCACGATGATTAGTTTTCTAGCTTAAGGCAAGTGTATAAGAGAATAGTTTGAATTCAACCCATCTTCGTTTTGGTCAGTGCATTGAATGATTTTTACTCTATTTGCCTTTTTGACTAAAAAAGACATTACACCAAATCCACTTAGCTATAAGACTGGTTTTGCTTATGAATATGATATGATGCGTTTATGATACAAAAGTGGTGGCTTTAGAAAGTAATTCTTATTCATTGACGGGCACCTATTTAGTCTACATTAATTAAAATCATCTATAGATTAGATAAAAATTAATGGAGTAAGATACTTGGACCTAAACAATTAACAGAGATTTTCTTAAGTTAAGCTGAGCTCATTATTACAACATCATCGTCGTACTAAAATGATTAAAATAAGCTCTCACAAAAATTATAAAATTTAAATTTATTTTTGAAAAATAATTTTATTTTTTCGAAATTTAACCGATTATATTAATCTCTCTGTTAATTTTTTTTTAATTTTTTTTCTTTTAAACCAATTTTCTATTATTTATGTCATATTTATTTTTTAATAATTACATAGACATACTAAAATAATTTTTATTTTTAATTTCAATTTTATTTTTAAATAATTCAAATTTGAAAATATCAAAAAAGAAAAAAATTTGTTTATATAAGAAATTGAATCAAAGAATCTTTAAACCACATCCTATGTCTTTATCACTATGCAAGTGTAAGATGGTGACAAATAATTTCTAATAAAAATATTAAACAATTATGAATTTAAAGTAAAAACTACATAATCTCGAACTCAAGTCCCTTCAAAAATTGATTGGTTCTAGTGGTAAAATGAGTATCATTTATCCTTAAGAAACTTGGATTTGAGACCCCATAAATTTTATATTTGTGTTTTAAATTTAAAATTGTTTAATATTACTTTGAATCATGAGAGTTATTTGTCACTAGATTACATTGAGCTAGTAGTAAAGGAATAGGAAGTGGATTAAAGGACCTCAAATCCGATTCCTTTTAGGAACAAATTTTAGATTTTTTTATATTTTTTCAAATCTGTTTAAAAATAAAATTAAAATTAAAATTAATAAAAAACTATTTAATATTTAACAAAGGAAAAATGAAAAACAAAACTTAAATTTACATAATTAGTAAAAAAATACATGCAGCATAAATAATATACATGACAGTCTAATCACGGTTTAAAAATAGAAAAAAATATTAACATAATAACTAATATGACTCGGTTAAATTATGTAAGGGCTTAAATAAAATCTTTTTATTTTCAGAAATTAATTTAAATTTTGTAGTTTTTATGAGAGACCAGAATGGGTCATCATTCTTAAAATAAAAACTTTTATTTTTATTGAATAATTAATATATATAATCCATTATAGAATTCATATATATTAATTATCCAATTAATCTAACAAATACAATTTCTCATCAGAATTAATAATATTTTATAATAGGATATTCTATTTTTATTTATTTATCATTTTGTTCCTGTCATATATGTTAATGAAAAAATTTATGTCTTTTTGTGTTTTTCAATTAAAATAATATAAAATTTTAAAAAATTATCATAAGAGTGTATAATTTCAAAATTTTATTAAAGTTGAAGACTCAAATCAAACTAAATTCGAATATATATATATATATATATATATATATATATATATATATATATATATATATATATATATATATATATATATATATATATATATATATATTCTTGTTGGTTTAAAAATTGAATTAAACCAACGGAAATTTAATTAATTATGTTTGACTTTCGATTTTCATTTTTAAAATCATGAAATCGATGAACCGAATTGATGTGTATAATCATTGCTTGCTTGTATCTCATGAATAGTTAGTAGAACATAACATGTTAAATTTGTAACTTAATAATAGAAGTTACCTCTATGCCTTGTATCAAAGTGTATAATTTGTTTTTGAAGGTTGTGCGATTAATCATGGATTATATGTTTAGTTTGATATTTTATGAATAATTGAAGTTATATTTTTTATTTAATTATATTTGTTCTTAATGTTTATTATTTGTGGACGTGCTCATAATATGAACTTAGACAAGTATGGATTACTGATCTAAAGTCTATGAGTTTGAATTAGGATAATTAATCTACTTTTGCCAGTTGAATAAGGATATGAGACCACTTGTAGTGGCTTTTCAATTAACGCACCATAATAATGCATAAATTCACTTTTGTCGGCCGAATAGGGATAGGAATTCACTAATAGAAACTAGTGAGCTATACACCAGGAGATCGGATATAATAGCTTAGTTAATTCACCGTAAAAATATAACAACTTTATCTTTCATCTAATTGTAACGGTAAATTTTTTGAGATTAAGCTATTGATTAACTTAACTCGCAAAGCAATAGTCGACACCGCATTTTTATTATTTTCAAAGGAAAGGAAAAAAGTACGAACAAAATCCAAAGAAGTTTTAAAACAAAAACTAATAAAAAAAAGATAAGGGTTTGGGGGTTTGTTATGCAAACGAAGTGTATTAGCACACTAAACATCTATAGTACTCTATAGAAACCTCTTTGAAAATCTGTGCATTTTGGCTTTAAAATGGTGTTGTTCGCAAAATGATTGGGGAGATGAGAAAAGAAATGTTTTTATATGATTTTTGTGTTTGTCAAGACTTTCTGAGTCTCATGATTAGGTACCAACAAAGTGTAATGGAGGATCAAAACCTCGTAGTTCGTGGTAAAAATAACAAAGATGTTAGTTTTGATTCATTTTTAATGAAAAGAGAATTTTGTCATTTTAAGGAGAATCAACTAGTCACCCACAAGTATGAGAACTTTGCATCATCATGAGAAGGGCTCCAACTTGGATAAAGATCAACAAGTATGCCACTAGCTCTCTTAGACGAAAAATAATTATCATCAATACTATGGGGATAGGAGAATTATATCTCAACTATGGAAATGACTCATATCTAAACTTAGGAAAAAGAATTTTAAAAGAAAAAGTGCACAAAGGGCACAAAATGATTTGAATGAGTTATGCATTTTTTAGAGTCTTTTTGAAATTGATTTGAACATGCTTAAGATGTATTATCATTTATTAAGAAAAAGATTTTGAAAATCACTTAACAAAAGTTAAGATTTATTAAGAAACTGGTTCAGGTTTAAAACAATAAGGTTTTTGGAAAAGAGAGAGAAGATTAAATAAGGAGAGGAGAAGAAGAGACTATCCTAGAGCATAAAGTAAAAGCTAGGGAGAAACTATCTCACTAAGAGATAACAAGCTTTATGACACGAGTCAAACAAAAATTTCCTCCTTTGGATTAAGCCTCAAGCAAGTCAAATAAGCAAAGAATAGATCATGTATCAAATGAAATCAAAGTAACCAAACTAAGTCTTTACAAAGAGGTCCGAAATCGAAGGTGCCAGATGGATCCCAAGGCCTAAAGTCACAAACTCCCAAAGCAAGGGTCAAGATCTTAGTCCTAAGTTCACAACTCCACAACAATGCTGAGGATATTAACCATAAGCCCATGAATAAAATGAATCAATTCTTCTCTTTTTTAGGTCTTTCCTTTATTAATGTCTTTTACAAGTGATGTGTGCTTTCTGCAAGTATACGGAGTACGTCAGAGTAATATGAAATATTATCGATCCCACAGAGATCAATGTCAATTTATCGTTAACTATTGTTACGGTGTTTATCTAAGGCAATATCAAGAATATTTGGAATGGAAACAGAATGAAAATAATAACGTTTAAATGAATTCAAAAATGTAATACTGGAAAGTGGATCACATCAATCAACAATACTCTTATCATCTCTAATTAGAATTACCTATGTGGCAATGCTTTCTTCCTTGAAAAAAAGTTAATTAAAAAGGAACCGTCACTTTCGATTTTTCGGAACCAGACTTTATCTTTAATCTATACCAGCAGCTCACGCTGCACTGGTCGCGTCTTGCGTTAAAGTATAAAATCTTTTTTCATGTAATCACCTCTTTAACTCAGTTGAAAAGTAATTTTAGTTGAAAACTTTAATTTAAAAGGATTTCCGACATATGCTCGGACAACCGAATTCTAAACCTACAAACGCGTCCAGAAATAGTTTCAAAACCTCCTTCTAGTAATATTAAACTTTCCTAATTAATTAACAAAGTGCTTCTGCTGTTTTAATTAATCAAAAACTAACCAATTTTATCTTAAGTGTCTGACGACTTTCGATCTTACCCGACTTGGTCACGGCACTACGTTCGTAGTAACCGATCAGATGGATCACAAAAAAAATGTATTAAAGTCAAAACAGCCCCAAAAGCACTTTTACAGAGACAACATATGGAGTACCGTCGAATCGACGGTCCTCACTTTCCCTCACTAATGATTTAGTTGGACATGATTATGGTAAACAATAAAACATATGATTGAAAAGTAAGATATGATATATTAAAGTGATACGTGTGCGATTGAGTTTCAACAAGAACTTGCAAATACATGTAGAGCTTTGAAAATAGATTTTTGCACGGAAAGTAACAAGTATAGTTGTCAAAATGGGCTACCCGACCCTAAACGGGCTGGCCCTAACGGGCTTCGGGTTTTTTCGGGTCGGGCCTAAAAAGTTCATATTGAATATGGACTCCAATTTTACTACCCAGGCTCAGTCCTGTCTGGGTTGCAGGTTACCCGGCCCTAAATGGGCTCATTTCCAACAAACCAAAAATCTCCTTATTTTGTAAATAACCATATTATCCTTTTTTAAAATTATTTTTACTCTATTACTAAAATCATATTAAATTTACAAATAAATGACTTCAACTCTTTATTCAAATTGCATAAATTAAAAGTTTCTTTCCCAGCTCAAGACTACAAATTTATTACCAATTAACTCATTTAGTTACAAAAGATTTAAGTCAAAACTTAACTTGTCTTATGAATGAAATTCAGCTAATTAGTTGTCAAATGAATTCCAACTACTTCAAAATTAGTTTTATTTTATTGTCATTCCTACAATGTAAAAACACGTAAAAAAAGCAAATTAAAATAAAAAACTATTTATTTGCATAATTAAAAAAAAAACTTTAGCACATTTCATATCATTTAAAAACACCGAAAATTCTGGTAGTAAAATCATGAATAAATAAAGAAAAATATTATAATAATATAATGAATATGAAAACATCATAACTAAATATAAATATCGTCAAATGCGTACAAAACCAAATTCAAAAGCATCTGATATGTATGTTATGGTGTTGTTTGGATCTCAAACTTACATTTACTAAATAATAATTGAATAAGTATAATTATTAATGGGCTAAGTAATTGAATACAGTGTAATTACATTTACTAATGAATTTGTTGAATAACTCAACATTAATAGATGGATCAAATTCATGTGCTAAGTAAGTTAATTAATTTTTTTAAAATTTTATTTCGGGCTGCTGGACTACCCATAGCCCATACGGGCCGACCCATTTTTTTAGGGCTTTTTCGGTCCAGACCAAAAAAGGCCCGAAAAAATATGGGCTCCAAAAATAAGGCCCAGGACCTAACTTTTTTCGGGCTCGATGGGTCGGCCAATGAGCTTCAGCCCATTTTGACAACTCTAGTAACAAGCGGGAAATAAAGTAAACAAAGTAAAGTGGTGCGGGAAAATAAATTAAAGTAAAGTGGTGCGAGGAAATAAAAGTAAGTAAAGTGATGCAATAAAGTAAAGAAAATAAAGCGACGCGATAGAGCAAATAAAGTAAAGTGATGTGATATAGTAAATAAAATAAAGTAATGCGAAATATATTAAAAACTTGCTCTAATTGGAGACTTGAATCTGGTACAACTGAAATGTAGATGGTGGCAAGATTAAATGCTACGACTACGATGCTCCAAACTTAATAACAATAATGGTGCAATAACCCCCTTGATGTGAAGAATTATCGCTTTAACAGTATGAATATATGGTTTATGCTGCAACTAAGCTTAGATGATCAAAACTGTGAACTTTATGCCCTATTTATACTAGTACTAGACCTAGGGGATCACGTAACTTCTTCAGCGTTCGTGTGAGAGAAAAACGGCAGTCATGAGGCTGAATCTCCCAATGCCTTTGACTGAATCGCTAAAATCAAAGATGGCGACCGCCATGTTCCCAAATTGGTTGGATCCAGTCTTTGTGATTGTTGGGACGTGGGACACGTCATCTTCCTTGTGGCTACCTCTATGGCGAATGCCATGTTGAATGTCATGTGTATAATTTACTCATTTTTCTCCGTTTTACTTCGTTTCTTCGAGTAAGGCCTTTTCTAGGCTATGTACCTGAAAACAAGGAAAAGTACCAGCATAATAGTAAAAATGATGATAAAATGATAGTAAAATGTGTGCAATCTGAGTCAAATACATAGTGTGTTTCAGTGTTATTAACAAGGAAATGAAAGTCAAAATGGACAAAGAACAAATAACATAAGAACAAATAATATGACATGAGATGCTAAAAATAAAGCATGAAGTAAATGACAGAAGAATAAATAGCATAAGGTAAATGGCATTAAAGTAAAGTTAAGGCAAAAATATGTTAGTAATCAAAAATTAAAGATGGTTTTGTCATATTTTGGAGAACACTCAACTATTCACTCACGAGTATGGAAATATGGACCTCTATATTACTTATGAGAAGGGCTCCAACTTGGATAAAATCAACAAGTATGCCACTAGCTCTCATAAGTGAAAAGAAGACAATACTTTCACACAATACCATGAGGAGTATGAGACTTACAATCTTACTTATAAAAATGACTTACTTTCGGGACAAATTTAGCACTATGTTAAGCAATTGCAATTGAACTTATGTAGAACTCACAACTATCTGAGGTCGGTGAATAATAATGTTTGTGTTAATACATGCTAGAGACATAATATGTAAATCATTCTCCTAAAGTCATGCCACACAAAAAAAGGGGATGGATCACGCACAAAGGCTAGAAGGGGGGTCCATTACTTCAATCTTACTTCATAGTACTTAGGACAAACTTATGCATCAATCCAAAGCATCTTAAATGATCCATGATCAATTAGGAGATAGATTTGAAATGATGAAAGTTCATCAAGTACCAATCCATACATCATGAACAAGATGGACACAAACCATCCAATTGATCAAGAGGAAAATAAAGAGATGAAGAAGAAGAAGAGGACAAGAGAGATCACATCCAAATTGGATCAAAGGTTTTATCTAGTAATCATCTAAATCAATCATCCATTTTGGTGGATTAGGGTTTTCACCCTATCAACACCCAATATCCATTGAGTTTGATGAGACTTATGATGAAAACAACCATGATCCAAGGGCAACAGAAGTGAACAAATGTCAAACAAATATAAAATGCATTAAAAATGAAACAAATGCATCAAAAACATTTTTAAAATGAATATTAAAATGGAAATAAAAGGGAAAATCCATGAAGTCCTTCAAAACATCAAATAATTGCCAAGAAAAATATGTAAGGTTGGAAATAAAATAAGAGGTTTATATTAAATTTTTCTGAATTTAGAAATGTAGAAAAGTATTTTTAAACCAATTAAAAAGAAGGATAAAAGAGAAATTCCATTGAAAATAGAAAATCAGTAAAATAAAATATAAAATAAAAATAAAAATCAGATGAAGAAAACTAAAGGAGAACTTTTATTTTAGGATTTTTTGGATGTAAAATGAATTTTCTATGAATTTTAAAAGAAAATGCAATTAAAAATGAAAATAGAAAAAGAAATAATAACAGAAAAAACACTGAGTGTTGGATCTGACTTCATTAATTGACGTGGCAAATCCAACAATCACAAGGCTGGGATGCACAGTGGAATTTAGCCAAAATAAAACAGGGATCTAATTCAAATTGGACCAGTCAAAACATTTCAATTGTCCAACGTGTCTCCAAATTCAGATGACCTGAGATAAACTTCGGTCGTCTTCTCCGATGGTCCCTCGCCGAAGTTTCATCATTTGGTAAATTCATAACACGAGACCACCACTAATGTGATTGCCTCCTCATCACGAATCCAACCTCATGCTCCAAATTCATTTATCTAAATTGAGCATGGGGAATTTCAAAGAAGTTTTAGAAAAAATCAAGCCACGAAAAAAAATTAAATGATGAACACAATCAATCAACACCATATAAGTTAGGGGAAAGCATCAAAGAGTGAATGACTACATTGTGGTAACTTGTTTGAGTTTAAATGGTGTTCAAAACTACCTTATCCAAATGGTGATCAGAAGTTGATGAAGCTCGATCTAGTTAGAGCACTTTAGGAGGTCTCAGAGCTTGGGAATTGTTGCAAAAGCTTTAGAGAAAGCCGAAGATGCTAATGGAATCCAGAAATTGGATTGAAACAAGCTAGAATCCAAAACACAGTTGTTGAATTTTTCTGGAAAATTTCATATTGAAACAGAGGTTTCTTGGCTCTCAAAAGCTTGGAAATGAATGAAGTAGCTTCCTCTATTTATAGGGAATGTGTTTGGATCCAAATATGTGTGGAATCAAACTTAATTCGTACAAAACAAATTTGATCATGAAGTGAGAAAAGTGTGACTTCCAATCCATAAATTAACTTATGGAGACTTGGTTAAACATATTTAGATCCAAAACGTGTGCTAATTTGGCTTATAATTGAGAATTAGTGAAGTTCAAATACAGACCATGGTGGTTTCTTCTGTTCCAAGTCACCATGTTTAGCTCAATGGGGCATCTTGCTCAGGAGGCTTTTTGATCCCATTCTTTTTGCAATGAATTGACATCATAACAAAGATTACAATGTTCCAAGAAAGGTTGCATTTTGATGCTTGAGGACAAAGTTATGTCATGTTGAAGTTGACACAAAAAACTGGTCATGTAACTTAGAAAATTCTAAGTCCCAAATGGATGAAAATGACTTATAATGTCTCAATGAATTACATGGCCTTCCAAGCATAATTTGACTTTGATCCTTGAAGAAAATTTGTAGAGGGAATCACAAATGACATTTTTCAAAAATAATCATCCTCAAATGTTAAAAATTGAAGAAGTTGTAATCCTTGAAAGTTGAGAAAAAGTCACTTGAAAATAGGTCAAATTTCACTAAGTCCACAGACGACCTATAATGTATTCAAACTCTTGGTGATCCTCCAAGCATAATTGGATCTTGTCATGTAAAGAGAAGTTATATAGGATAATGAGAAGATTCATATTCAAAAATAAAAATGTAGATAACTAAAGGAGTTTGGACCAGATGCCTAGGACTAGGGGTGTTCTCGGTGCGGTTTGGGCGGTTTTGACATTAAAAATCATCTGAATCACAAGAGAAAAAAGAGCGCGGTTTGGTTTGGTTCGATTGACTTTTAGAAATAAAACCAAACCAAACGAAACCAATGCGGTTTGGGTTGGTTCGGTTTTTTATAAGATTTTTATTGAATGATACATACACCTATATAGAACAACATAATTTTATGTTTAGTCATTCATACTTTACCAAATAACAGCAAAACTCATCATATTTAGACAAAAATTTCTCATTCAATATACAAAAATAAGATTAGACAAAAGTGGGAAAAAAACATAAAATAGTAGCATAAAATAATATAAAAAATATTATAATAAAAAAGAAAAAACGGAGAAGATGAGAGATTAGAGAAGATGAAAAAGAAAGAACATAAGAGATGTGAGATTAGAGAAGAAATATGCAATAAAAACGTAATTGGATGAGAAACACTAACATAAAATTAAGAAAATGAAAAATAAAGAACATAAGAAAGGAGATATTATAGTAGATGAGGTGAGATGTACATGACAAATAAGATGAGAAGAATGTGTAATACTACTAGGAGAGATTTGAAAATGTTGAAACCAAAACCCTAAGTGTGAGTAAGAGAATATTTGTAAGGTTAAGACATAATAGGTTTGGATTTTGGGTTGGATGTGGGATAAGTGAAGTTTAGGTTGTAACATAATGCGGTTTGGTTTGGTTTAGATTGATTTGCAAAATACAAACCATAAACCAAACCAAACTGTGCGGTTTTGTTATAAAATGATCCAAACATATTCTAACCAAATGCGATTTTTTGCGATTTCGATTTGGTTTGGTTTGGTTTACGGTTTTCTATTGGGTTTGTTTTGTTTTGAACACCCCTACCTAGGACAACAAGAAATACTAGTTTATAACAAATTACAACTTCTGGGCACAAATTTCGAACGCATTATCCTGGACAACTGGTTCAACAAGTTAAACCAGTATAATATCAATGAATAATGTCTTAGCTTTTATAAGACGATGCAGCAGAAAAGCAATAAATAACATAATAATTGGTAACCCGGTTTGATGCAACAACACCTACATCTAGAGGGTTGACTTACAACCTAAGAAAGGAAATTTATTAGTAGTAGTTTAGCACATTTAGTATTACAAGCAACAATAAGCCCATGTTGTTCAATGCCTCTTCCTAATACTACCCAATAACTTTCTATTTAGGGCTCCCCCTAAATATGAGAGCCCACACTCACTTTCTCTCAATCACTAAACCCTAGTGATTGGTGTTTCACCCAATTATCAATGTTGAATATTACAATTCAACTAGACAACCCTTATATGTCAAGTTACTAAAACATAAAGGTGTACATAAATATGTTGAATATACAACTCAACTAGACAAAATTATAACTCTGCCAAGTTACTGAAACATAATGTGGTGTACATAAAATAACAAGGACTTTTGTAAACCCTAGCACTTTAAAATCTTCAATGTGAATGCTTTTTTTCTAATATAGGTTTGAGCTCCTTATATAGCATAGTAACTTTGGGCTTTTCTCCTTGGATATTAGCTTTAATTTCATCCAAAATTAATGCAAAATTTATTGGATATTATTTGTCCCATAAATCTCTCCAACAAGATATGATTTGTTTCAATTTAAATTCAACTTTAAATATCCATTTAAATCTAAATCAATCTTCGTCCTACTGTCAAATAATTCACCAAATCATATTGCTACACTAATTAGCAATAAAATTTAATCCAAACTTTGACCATAAATCTTCCAAAATGCAACAATAATAAATTGTTGCGCAAGGCCCATATATCGTACCAACATATTGTGATATCGTGTCCAGTATGTGTCCCTTTTGCACCTTCATACGGCTTAAGCAAGCTAGATTAATCTTGAACACTTCTCCATGTTGTTGTTTTGAAAAATGGAGGCAATCCAAAAGGAACAACAATCTCCCCCTTTGGAAAATTGTGGCAAAACAACTCTTCAAAATATAGCACTTATTCAGACCAGAACAAGTGACAGGCTTTAGAGCATACAATCATCAATAATCTTCTAAATATCAGAGATAAGCTCAACAACAACAAAAATAGTAGCATTCATCATAAATACCACACAAAACAATGCTCTAGAATCAATCAGACAAACATGCAATCATTCACAACTTAGTCATGCATGACACTCGGTCAACTCATAATTAGTAGCATACAATCCTACTAACTAACAATTATCAGCATGCAATCATTCACATACTTTGTCATGCATAAGACAAACAGTTAGTATCTAATAACATGATATGTAACATTCTACTAACATAAAAGTCACATCAAAACGGCCATATGTATTACCCGATGGTGTAGCATATGAGCACAACATTAGCACTTACCAAGATGGTCAATACTAATTTGGCATTTTTTCCATAATTTGGCAAAGCTCCATTAGCACAATTAGTAACAATTTGGTCAGAATTAGCCATGACCACAGTCAGTGAACTTGTCACATAATATCAAGAGTAGAAACTATCAATAATCAACCATGAGCACATATGTTGAACAGAAATCCAGAACATCAGGACTGAAGCTAGAATATCTCCTAATGAAACAAATTAAACCCAGTCTTCAGCATCACCTGAGTAGGTTTATCTTCAATGCAAATCCAATATTTCAAATTTCAAAAGCGTCATAATCATCAAACGGCATCAGGAAAGATCTTCTCTTATATACTCAAAGTATACATCTTGCATTGCACAACTTTCTTTAACTTTTACTAAGTCTCCATTAAAACTGAAAAGCATATCTTTAAAACTAATCAGGGTTTCACCTTTGATACCCAAATCTTTTTGGATCCTGGTCCATTAGTAGCTCTAAGAGGTCTAGAGTTATTCCCTTTAGACCTTCTTAGTTTATCATAATAAAACTGATCTAAGTCGCCAAGCTTATACATAAATAGCATTTATAGATGGGGTGATTCAATTTATTCCTATTATTAAAACCACTGCTAGGTGATCTATTTGGTTTAAACCCCCTAATCCAATTTTATATAAGGAAGGTCTTTAATTTGATAGAATCAAGTCTAAGTTTTCTTTCCCCTTAGTAAGTTTACTTAGGGTTTCACACAAATATTTAACTTTCTTCTTCATTGAAACACAGGTTTCGCAATTATTAGTTTGGCTTTTAATATTAGCAATTTCATACCTTAACATTTCATTGCTATTCTCTAGAAACTCAGTATAATCTTTAAGATCTACATTGCTCTTTTTAATCTTATCATGTTACTTGATTAACTTAGAATTTAATTTAAATAATTTCTTATAAGATGGAGTTACCTAAAAACAATTTTCTTTGTTATAGACCTTTGAGCAAACATGTTCATATTCTTCACCGGATGAAGGATCTTTGAAGATTTTTCCAGACGTCGACTCTTCAAGAATTCTTCTTGTCGTTGAGTCTCTAAAGATATTGATTATTGAGACTTCTTCCACATTTATTCTTTTAAATATTTAATTGGATGAAAATTATTCATATTCTTTATTTATTGAAGCAAAATTTCTTCTTTATGATGTTTCTTCGTAATCATACGATGATTCTCCTGAGGATCATTCGTCTACCAAATTTGTTCTTTCAAATCAAACTACCAGAGTTGAATTTTCTTCTTCTTCTTAAAAATAATTTTTTGATGGAGTTGCTAATGATTCTTACAGTATTCTTGATTTAACACCCCATATAATATATATCTAGAATAATATCATACAAGTGTTAATTTTTGGTACTGATACAACATAAGTGCCTAATGGCTTCATTATATACACATGTCCAAAATAAAAATATGGAACTATGACACATGTTATACAATAACGTCTAAAATAAAAATTAAAAGCTATGTGCAACTTCTTCATTGCATATAATCCACATCGGAAGATTACAATAATCATAATCCTTTAAAAGATCAACAGACAACTTCTACTGCATATACCTGCAAATAACACATAAAAACCAACAACAATATTGGGGTGAGATAATAACCTCATTGAGTTCTCATGTCCTATGGGTTCACTCAGTTCGACAGGGTTTCTAATTGATTTCATCAACTTAATTTGTTCAAAGAGAATAAAGACTTAAGCAACTAGGGGATTATTGCATTGTATGGAAACATGGACACTTGAGTTCACCAACTCAAATCAATCATTATTCAGAAGCCATACCAAGGCATCTCTCCCCGGCCAACCCTACATCTAAGATGTTGGTGTAAGCCCTAGAGGCCAATATTTTTTGGTACTTGTATCGAATTATTTATTAATAATAAAAGGCATTTTCTTTATTATGGTTGATTAATAAAGTCCCTAGAATAGATAGTCCGTTTAATGTATTAAGTGTGACTTAATCATGAGAACACATTAAACATAAGGACACTATTCTTAAAGTATCCGTAGTCGAGCTTTTGTGTGAAGTGGGATAACATTAAAGCATTAAGACTATTATGTTTGTAGACTGATGATCACATCTCATGGATCATGGATAAAGATTTATCAAGTCTTAAACATAGGTATGAATATTAGGAGTAATATTTATACCGGATTGACCCGCTATGAGAATACTATATAGAAAGTTATGCAAAGTGTCATAAGTTATTCTCATGGTGATAATGGTGTATACCACTCTTCGACCTGAAACCACTATGGATCCTGGATGTAAAGTCGAGTGCTTTATTGCTGATCCAACGTTGTCCGTAACTGGATAACCATAAAGACAGTTGATGGGTACTCCACGAAGCATGCTGAGGGACATGAGTGACCTAGATGGAATTTTCCCATCCTGCATAACAGGATAAATGTCTATGGGCCCAATATTGAACTGGACAAGGATGACACGGTCCATGCCTTGTGTTCAATATAGACATAAGGGCAAAGGGGTAATTATACACATAAGTATTATCACAGAAGGTTTTGTCAGATCACATGACATTTTCGTGTCTTGGGTAGCAGTGATGTGTTGCTAGATACCGCTCATTGTTTATTATGTTAAATACATGATTTAATATAATTGCCAATGCCGCGAAAACCTACAGGGTCACACACAAAGGACGGATTGATGAGAGATAGAGTAACTAAGGAATACCGTAAGGTA
The DNA here is from genome assembly GCF_024323335.1 of Lathyrus oleraceus. NCBI lineage: Eukaryota > Viridiplantae > Streptophyta > Magnoliopsida > Fabales > Fabaceae > Lathyrus > Lathyrus oleraceus. Next base: position 601,426,709 of record NC_066583.1, on the reverse strand, counting down.
TGGTGCCCTTAAGTGAATTATAGAACATCGTAAGGTACGGTGTACTTGAGTAGAATGCGAAATATGGTATGGTACCATGGGCTTAAGTGATTTTGGGCATATTATAAGATATGGGCCAAAATACACTTAAGTGGGCTTTTTAGCTTGAAGCCCACACAAGTGGTTCTATAAATAGAACCCTTGTGCAAAAGCATTCATAGCGGTTGCATTATTTTCGTTTTCTCTCTCTCTCTCTCACTCAAAGCCTTCATTCGTACCAGCTAGCACTGAGATTGAAGGAATCCGTTCGTGTGGACTGAGTAGAGACGTTGTCATCGTTCAACGTTCGTGATCGCTCCGTGGATCTGCATCAAAGGTTTTTGATCGTCACAAGAGATCTGCACCAAAGGTTTCAATCGTCACAAGAGGTAAATATTCTATCACTGATCATGACTGAAATTCTAGTTATCAGACTTTGGATGTCACACTGGTTGTTATGACATCCAATTCTGCACTGACAGGGATTATGCAGAACTTAACAGTAAGTGCAGTAAATAACACAAGTAATTGTTCACCCAGTTCAGTCCAACATGACCTACGTCTGGGGGCTACCAAGCCAGGGAGGAAATCCACTATTAGTAGTATCAATTCAAAGCTAAACTCACCCGTTTACAACTTATCACTTAATCCCTACCCAATGCAATTTCAATCTTAACCTAAGATCAGAGTTCCTACTCACTCCCCCTCAATCACCTCAGTGATTACTATCTTTAAACAATATTAAAGACAAGTTGAAGTCACACTTCAAACAACTCTTGATTGTGCTTCACAGCTTTAATCAAGATACACAGCACTCACGCTTAAAAGCTTTGAGTGACACAACACTTACAACTCAATGAACACCCTATGCCAAAGTTATCATCTACTTGATAATGACTTGGCTTACAAGATACGTCTAATACAAGACTCACAAAAATACAGCAATGAAGTATGATGGACACACTTAATCTTCACGCCTCAAAATCCCTGAAACTGAATGAAGGAACGCCTTCCTTTTATATTGCAGTATCCTGGGCTTTTGCACCTGTATTCTCCTGAATTTAAGGTCACACAAGTTTCCATAAATTCAACATTTAGGTTACTAACAAATAGGCTATTTGTTAGGTTCATTGAATGTAGATTGGTTGTTGATTTCCTGGTTTTTCTCTAAGCTGTTGACTTCCTGAAGAATAGCCTGAGAAAAAGCTGAAACAGAAAACTGAACAACCTACAATATAGCATATGCAGTCAGGCATGAATGTCACGACATTCAGCTTGACATCAAGGTTCATATGCTGAGTCTGTTTTTCCAAAAAACAGACTGTACAATTTTGCTGACCTGTACATGATCAAAATGACCATACTACAGTGAAAGCTTACATTAATAAATGTCAAAGTGTCCAACTTAACATTTACACAATTGGCCTTAAGTTAGTTCTGTTATTCTTTTTGAAGAACAAACTAAGTTACATGCTGAAGTATAGCAGAACACCACTCTGTCTAATCTTCAGCAGCTGCTGTCAATGATGAAAGTCATAACATCCAGTTTGACTTTCAGTCAGTAGGCCTTATGCCAGGTCTGGTCTTTCCTTGATAACCAGACTGGAAATAAATACTAAGTTCTAACAGAACTCCTGCTGTCCTTAGTATCTGTTGACAGGTATGAATGTCACAGCATCCAGTTTGACATTCAATAAAACCTGTGTTAGCTAGTCCTGCAGTAACTACAATGTAGTCACATCTACATGTCATGACATCAGTCAAGACATTAGTAACCATCTAGTGTTTTACCATATAATGCAGCCAATTAAACACCTACAAACTCCCTCTTTGGCAAATTTTTGGCTAAAACACTTTGATCCCCATAACAGAGTTCATGGCAGCGGAATCACACACCTAGCAGGAAATAATACTAGCTAATACACTCAGAGTGGCAGCACACTCACACACATACAGAAGTTAAATAAAAAACTTCACACAACAGCACACACATACAACTGCAGGGGAGGAATCTGTCGTCCTGAGAGTCTGTTGTAGAGACCCATGAGTGTCTGTTATAGAGACACCCACTCTGTTTGTTCAGGGGTTACTCCCCCTTTTTGTCAAAAATGTTGCCAAAGCCAACAACATAACCAGAGAATAACGACAGAGTTACAGACTTGGTTTTACTTCACAGTTTCAACCAAGTTACCATCCACTTGATCTTGCTTCACAGCTTTGATCAAGTAATCACTCACTTTTGCTTTACAGTAGGTACCACCATATCAGATGCCATGATGTTGTTTCTGACATCCAGAACCACTCCTGCATGAACAGCATCCTTGAACTCCTGCAGGTACATTGGCCTTCTCACAGTAGGGTGGCTCCTTACCCTCTTGTATCCACCCTTGTTGCAGGTAGCATAGCTATGATCTGTTGACCAATCATAGCCTAGTACAAATTGTTTAATAGGCAGAGATATTAAACAATTTATCCCAAACATCAGTGGTTGCTATAAGGTCTCAGAGAGACATATTCCCAGTTTGCTCCTTAAGTTTTCAAACTGAGTAGCATCCAGGGCCTTTGTAAATATGTCAGCCAGTTGAAGATCCGTGGCTACATGTTCCAAAGTGATCACCTTGTCTTCCACCAGATCTCTGATGAAGTGGTGCCTAATGTCAATATGTTTGGTCCTGCTATGTTGGATGGGATTCTTGGAGATATTGATGGCACTGAGATTATCACAGAACAATATCATGACATTTTGAGTGACATTGTACTCAGTGAGCATCTGTTTCATCTAAACCAGTTGGGAACAACTGCTTCCAGCAGCTATGTATTCAGCCTCTGCAGTGGACAGAGAAACACAATTCTGCTTCTTGCTGAACCAAGATATGAGGTTGTCTCCTAAGAAGAAGCATCCACCTGATGTGCTTTTTCTGTCATCAGCACTCCCAGCCCAGTCAGCATCACAGTACCCAGATAGGACAGGCTCAGACCCATGTGAATACAGCATCCCATAGTCACAGGTCCCATTGATGTACTTGAGAATCCGTTTGACTTGATTCAAGTGGCTCACCTTAGGCTCTGCTTGATATCTGGCACACACTCCAACTGCATAGAAAATGTCAGGTCTACTTGCAGTTAGGTACAGCAGGCTACCTATCATGCTTCTATACAGGCATTGATCAACACTAGGCCCTCTATCATCTTTGGTTAACTTCAGATGAGTGGGAGCAGGAGTCCTCTTGTGCCTAGCATTATCCAGACCAAACTTCTTAACTATGTTCTTGGCATACTTGCTTTGGGAGAGAAACATAGAGTCCTCCATTTGGTTTACTTGCATTCCAAGGAAATAGGTCAGTTCTCCCACTAGACTCATTTCAAACTCAGACTGCATCTGGTGAACAAATTTTTGAACCATTTGTTCTGACATTCCACCAAAGACTATATCATCAACATAGATTTGAGCTATCATGATTTTGCCTTCTTCATCCTTCACAAACAAGGTTTTATCTATGCCACCTTTTCTGTATCCATTTGAGGTCAGAAATTCGGTTAACCTTTCATACCATGCTCTAGGTGCTTGTTTCAACCCATACAAGGCTTTCCTCAACTTGTATACATGCTCAGGTTGGTTAGGATCACAAAACCCTTTAGGTTGTTCCACATAGACTTCTTCATTCAGGTATCCATTCAAGAATGCACTCTTCACATCCATTTGGAATAGCTTAAACTTCAGGATGCATGTTACCCCCAAAAGCAATCTGATGGACTCAAGCCTAGCCACAGGAGCAAATGTCTCATCAAAATCTACCCCTTCAACTTGAGTGTATCCTTGAGCTACTAGTCTTGCTTTATTTCTAGTAATTACTCCTTTCTCATCAGATTTGTTTTTGTAGATCCACTTGGTACCAATGATGTTGGTCCCTTCAGGTCTTGGAACTAGTTCCCATACTTCATTCCTTTTGAACTGCTCAAGTTCCTCTTGCATGGCAGTGATCCAGTATTCATCAGTCAGGGCTTCTTTCACATTCTTTGGTTCAACCTTGGATACAAAGCAGGAATTTGAGTTTATTCCTCTTGACCTGGTAGTTACACCACTGGTGGGATCCCCTATGATAAGATCCTTAGGGTGGTCTTTCTGAATTCTGATAGATGGCACTTTGGTGGTTACATCTACTTCACATTCAGGAGGAGGTTCCTGTACTTCTTCAGGCTTGACTGGACTGTCAGTTGAACTGTCAAGGAATGTTTCAACATCCTCCATGACATCGGTTCCTTCCTCTTTATCATCCACAATAACATTTATGGATTCCATCAGGATATTGGTCCTGTAGTTGAACACTCTGTAGGCTCTGCTGTTAGTGGAGTATCCCAGAAATATACCTTCATCACTTTTGGGATCTAGCTTCCTTCTCTGTTCACGATCTGTGAGGATGTAGCATTTACTTCCAAAGATATGAAAGTACTTCACAGTGGGTTTTCTGCCTTTCCATATTTCATATAGAGTGGAAGAGGTTCCTTTTCTCAAGGTGACTCTGTTGTGAACATAGCACGCGGTATTCATTGCTTCAGCTCAGAAGTGCATGGGGAGCTTCTTTGCATGAATCATTGCTCTGGCAGATTCTTGAATAGTTCTATTTTTTCTTTCAACTATTCCATTCTGCTGAGGAGTTATAGGAGAGGAGAACTCATGACTTATTCCTTCAGACGAGCAAAACTCATCAAACTTGGAATTCTTGAACTCCGTACCATGATCACTTCTAATCCGGACCACACAACAGTCCTTTTCCCTTTAAAGTCTTATGCACAGGTCTTTGAAGACATCAAATGTATCTGACTTCTCTCTGATGAAGCTTATCCACGTGTATCTGGAATGGTCATCCACCACCACGTATGCATATTTCTTCCCACCAAGACTTTCAACCTGCATAGGTCCCATTAGGTCCATGTGCAACAGTTCCAGAACTCTGGAGGTTGTGGGATTTCCCAGCTTCGGATGTGACGTCTTGGTTTGCTTGCCCACCTGGAATTCTCCACAGACTCTTCCTTCATCAATCAGAAGCTTTGGAATTCCTCTGACTGCTTCCTTGGATATAATCTTCTTCATTCCCCGTAAGTGGAGATGTCCAAGGCGTCTATGCCACAGCTTCACATCCTGTTCTTCCTTGGCTGAGGAGCATGTTGTGGAAAAGTTAGAGACTTCAGGTTCCCACAGGTAGCAGTTATCTTTGGACCTGGTTCCTCTCATAACTTCCTGATTGCACCCATTCAACACCACACATCCTCCCTTGGTAAATTCCACCTTGTATCCTTGGTCACACAGCTGGCTGATGCTTATGAGGTTCACAGTTAGTCCTTTTACTAACAACACATCACTCAATTTTGGAGTTTCTGGACAGTCCAGCTTCCCAACACCCATGACTTCTCTTTTAGTTCCATCCCCCAATGTCACAAACTTGGTGTTAGCAGGATGTAGATTCACCACTAGGTTGTTCATCCCAGTCATATGCCTTGAGCAGCCACTATCAAGGTACCAATCTTGTCTGATATGTCCCCTTGAAGAAGTGTGAGCAAGGTTAGCAACACACTGTTGATTCTCAGGCGAGAAGTGAATCTTAGATGCCAGCTGCTTAGGATTGACCTGAGGTGTCTGCTTAGTCGCCCCTGTTTGTTTCTTGATGGGGACATTATGCATACACACTTGTTTCTTAGGCCTACCTTGAGGGGTCTGGTTTGGGTAACCATGCAGCCTATAGCAGAATGGTTTTATGTGACCAAATCTACCACAGTAATGACATTTCCATCTCTTGAATTTCTTCTTCTGATGATTGTTCATTCTGGTTCCTCGATGTTGTGACTTTGGATGTGACTTCCCTTTGGGTTTCTGAACTTCAGCCTTTGGGCGTTTGCGTTCAACTGAGGATCTTTTCCCAAAGCCTAAACCAGATGTGGTTCCAGACTTCTGTCCTGTCTTCAGGATCTCTTCCAAGGTGTCAGATCCCTTATTCAACATTTTGATGGATTTGGTCATTTGGTCTAGCTTAGAGATCAGCGAAGAAATCTCACCCTTCAGACCCTCTATGACTTTCAGCTGCTCTAGTTTCTCAGCTTCTAGCTCTTTGATGAGTTTCTTATGCTTTTCTCCTTGGATGCAAACTTCTGCACGTTTAACACATAATTCTTTATATGAGACAGCAAGTTCATCCAAGGTGAGCTCATCTCCACTAGAGTTATCCTCAGAGGCACACACACTGGTCAGTGCAGTGACATGTTTGGCCGATTCTCCTTCAGATTCACTCTCAGTGTCTTCTTTTGACCAGGTGACAGATAGCCCTTTCCTTTGCCTCATGGGAAAGGTAGGGCAGTCATCCTTAATATGACCATATCCTTCACATCCATGGCATTGGATTCCCTTGCCTTGGGTGACCTTTTCTTCAGAAGTTGATCTTTTATTTATGTCAGACGGGATGTTCTTGACATTAGGTCTACCCTGTTGATCAAATTTCTTTATGAGCTTGTTGAACTGTCTCCCAAGCATGGCTAAGGCTTCTGATATACTTTCCTTACCTCCAGTATATCCTGCTTCTGACTCCTCTTCAGCATTAGATACAAAGGCTATGCTTTTGTTCTTCTTCTCAGCATACTCACCCAAGCCCATTTCAAAGGTTTGGAGGGAACCAATGAGTTCATCCACCTTCATGTTGCAGATGTCCTGCGCCTCCTCTATGGCTGTGACCTTCATAGCAAATCTCTTAGGCAAGGACCTGAGAATCTTTCTTACAAGTTTCTCTTCAGCCATTTTCTCACCTAGTCCACCAGAGGTGTTTGCAATTTCAAGAATATTCATGTGAAAGTCATGAATAGTCTCATCCTCTTTCATCCTCAGATTTTCAAACTTGGTGGTCAGCATCTGAAGTTTGGACATCTTCACCTTGGAAGTACCTTCATGAGTTACCTTGAGGGTATCCCAAACTTCCTTAGCTAGTTCACAGTGGTGTACCAGCCTGAAGATGTTCTTGCTGATTCCATTGAACAATGCATTCAAGGCCTTGGAATTTCCAAGAGCTAATGCCTCTTGCTCCTTGTCCCACTCTTCTTCAGGAATCTGCACACTGACTCCATCTTCACCTGTCCTCATTGGATGTTCCCATCCTTTGTTGACAGCTCTCCAGACTTTGCTGTCTAGAGACCTTAAGAAGGCTATCATACGAGGCTTCCAGTCATCATAATTAGAGCCATCCAACATGGGTGGTCTGTTTGAGTGTCCTAAATCCTTGTCCATGGTACTAGAAAGTAACTTCCCTAGATCTCACCCAGAAATTCACAGGCAGGGTGCCTACTCTGATACCAATTGAAATTCTAGTTATCAGACTTTGGATGTCACACTGGTTGTTATGACATCCAATTTTGCACTGACAGGGATTATGCAGAACTTAACAGTAAATGCAGTAAATAACACAAGTAATTGTTCACCCAGTTCAGTCCAACATGACCTACGTCTGGGGGCTACCAAGCCAGGGAGGAAATCCACTATTAGTAGTATCAATTCAAAGCTAAACTCACCCGTTTACAACTTATCACTTAATCCCTACCCAATGCAATTTCAATCTTAACCTAAGATCAGAGTTCCTACTCACTCCCCCTCAATCACCTCAGTGATTACTATCTTTAAACAATATTAAAGACAAGTTGAAGTCACACTTCAAACAACTCTTGATTGTGCTTCACAGCTTTAATCAAGATACACAGCACTCACGCTTAAAAGCTTTGAGTGACACAACACTTACAACTCAATGAACACCCTATGCCAAAGCTATCATCTACTTGATAATGACTTGGCTTACAAAATACGTCTAATACAAGACTCACAAAAATACAGCAGTGAAGTATGATGGACACACTTAATCTTCACGCCTCAAAATCCCTGAAACTGAATGAAGGAACGCCTTCCTTTTATATTGCAGTATCCTGGGCTTTTGCACCTGTATTCTCCTGAATTTAAGGTCACACAAGTTTCCATAAATTCAACATTTAGGTTACTAATAAATAGGCTATTTGTTAGGTTCATTGAATGTAGATTGGTTGTTGATTTCCTGGTTTTTCTCTAAGCTGTTGACTTTCTGAAGAATAGCCTGAGAAAAAGCTGAAACAGAAAACTGAACAACCTACAATATAGCATATGCAGTCAGGCATGAATGTCACGACATTCAGCTTGACATCAAGGTTCATATGCTGAGTCTGTTTTTCCAGAAAACAGACTGTACAATTTTGCTGACCTGTACATGATAAAAATGACCATACTACAGTGAAAGCTTACATTAATAAATGTCAAAGTGTCCAACTTAACATTTACACAATTGGCCTTAAGTTAGTTCTGTTATTCTTTTTGAAGAACAAACTAAGTTACATGCTGAAGTATAGCAGAACACCACTATGTCTAATCTTCAGCAGCTGCTGTCAATGATGAAAGTCATAACATCCAGTTTGACTTTCAGTCAGTAGGCCTTATGCCAGGTCTGGTCTTTCCTTGATAACCAGACTGGAAATAAATACTAAGTTCTAACAGAACTCCTGCTGTCCTTAGTATCTGTTGACAGGTATGAATGTTACAGCATCCAGTTTGACATTCAATAAAACTTGTGTTAGCTAGTCCTGCAGTAACTACAATGTAGTCACATCTACATGTCATGACATCAGTCAAGACATTAGTAACCATCTAGTGTTTTACCATATAATGCAGCCAATTAAACACCTACAATGACCATTCGTAAGGATCTCTAAAGGATAAAATTTTAATTTCCGTTGCATTTTAGACCGCAATTCTCCTTCAGTGGTATCAGAGCCACTTACGAAACCATGAATCGGATAGGTGTTTAATTTCTGTATTAATATGATTAAAAGACAGAATGAATCAATTAATTAAACGGGTAATTAAATTTGGCGTCATGAGTGTACGAGTTGGATGATTGATGTTGACTATGCTTCGGTACCGACATTAGTATGGTGAAGCAGCGATACATCGATCGTCCATATGTTACGCAATTGAGACCGATCAACTTATATATGATATAAGTAATCCTAATGCAAAGTACGGTATATGTGATATACTGTTTCTGTTTCGTTCATTCAAACACTAAATGGTTGTTTTCCTTTTAGCGATCAATGGTCATTTGCTTCGGAATCCGACATTAGTATGGTGAAGCAATGACCTGTTGATCAATCATATTGAATCAACAATCGAGGTGTGTTTGACGGTCTGAAATTGGCGCATTAGGGTTGGTGACAGCGCAAGGGTTGTGCCGTCAAGGAGTTGTGAATTTAGGGCTTTTTGGAACAGGTCTGTAGACTGTTTCAAAGTTCCGTTATTTTGGCCATGTGACGAGCGTAACAAGCTAGACGTGACGGTCGTCGCGTGCTTTGTGTGACGGTCGTAACAAAGCGTAACAAACTATGCGTGACGGTCGTAACAAGCCGCGTGACGGTCGTAACAAGCCTGTGACGGTCGTCACATGCTTTGTGACGGTCGTCACACTCACAGATCCAAAATTGCCTGTGACGGTCGTCACACTCACAGAGGCAGAATTTTCGGGGTTTCTGTTTTGTGACTACGCAAGAGTTGTGTTGATGCAAAACAATGTCCATTTCAAATGACCGGGCAGCGGAACACCCGTTCCCGCTGTCCGGGCAGCGGACCCCTGGCTAACTCTGCGTAGTGTGATCGGTCGCCGAAATTTAATTTTGTTTTAATTAATTAAAGGAATTAAAAATTAATAATAATAATAATGTGTTTGTTATTATTGCCTTGTTGTGATCAATTATGGCCTTAGTCTTCCTTCATTTTGTTTTGGGTTTTTAAATACGACCTGCGTGTCGTGCCTCTCCTTTTGATCTCTTAATGTAACTTCTTTTCTCATCTCAAACCCTCGTATGTAAAACGAGTTTCTTCTGGAATGTAATGTTATGAAGAAAGAGAAGAAGACAATGTTATGAAGAAAGAGAAGATTTCAATATCAAAGGAGGACAATCTTGAAGATCTTGCTTGGAGAAGCTTAGAGAAGAATTCAATATTAAAGGAGGACAACCTTGAAGATCTTGCTTGGAGAAGCTTAGATCGTTATTAGGTTAGCTTAGGTTCTCTCATTGGCTTGGGAGAACAATTGCGCTAGGGGCCATAACTGTTTCATTGTGTATGTATGTTGATGCATGTGTATGTATGTTGATGCATGTGAATATATGTTGATGCATGTGAGAGACGATTTATATGATAAATAAGCCGGTGAGATCAGAACAATTGAAATTCCCTCAAACTAAAATATTAAGTTTATGCTTTCCAAGTCTTAGCACTCATCAAGACTAGTATCGGATAATGTAGGTTTCGCCTACGCGAGGTGCATGATCTATATATTAGTAAGGTGCGATGGGATAATTGTAATATTCAACTGCTAAGATAATGGGTAAAACTTAACTAAACAAATTATAATAATATTATATATGTTTGTTTTCCAAGTTTTAGCACTCATCAAGACTGGTATCGAATAATGTAGGTTTCGCCTACGCGAGGTGCATGTTTTGTATTAGTTAAGGTGCGATGGGATAATTGTAATATCCAACTGCTAAAACAATGAGTCAAACTTAAATATAATTTTATTATATATGTTTAGAAGCAAGAGTTGGGAATAATCCATATGATGGATTGGAATAAGGAGTTATTCACCCAACTGAAATTTTTGAGAGTTGTATGAGATACAACTGGAAGGAGTTCCTACCTAAATAACCTAGTTTTGTGTAATCCGCCTACGCGGACTTAGAACGAAGTGAAATATGGATCTCGACCCACTAGAAAATCTTTCAACGGGATTTTCCGAATCAAATGATGAGGGTCATTTATTTTGAGTAAAATAGTGGGAGCATATTTGATTAAAGGCCTAATTAAATATGTCAATGATACTTATATTTTCTTAATCCTTATGTAGATAACCATAACAGCAAACACCTCTAACAACATCTTGCGATCAATCCTTGATAAAGAAAAATTGTCTGGGACAAATTTTCTGGATTGGCACCGAAACCTGAGGATTGTCCTCAAACATGATAAAAAGCTGTATGTCTTGGAGACACCTGTTCCTGAAGAGGAACCTCCTAGTTCTGCACCTAAGGCAGAAAGAGATGCTTATAAGAAGCATGTCGATGATGCCAATGAAACTGCTTGTCTCATGCTGGCTACCATGAACTCAGAATTGCAAAAACAACATGAGAACATGTCAGCGTTCGATATGATCGAACACTTGAAGATGCTCTATCAAGAGCAAGCAAGGCATGAGAGGTTTGAAGTTTCAAAAGCCCTTTTTCAAAGCAAGTTAGCTGAGGGAGCCCCTGTAGGTCCCCATGTACTCAAGATGATTGGGTATATGGAAAACCTTGAGAGATTGGGTTTTCCCCTCGGAAAGGAACTTGCGACTGATTTGATCTTGCAATCGTTGCCAGATAGATTCAGTCAATTTGTCCTAAATTTCAATATGAATGATATGGATAAATCTCTTCCTGAACTGCTAGGCATGTTGAGAACAGCTGAGCAGAATCTGAAGACAAAAGGGAAGTCCATTCTGATGATCGGAAATGGAAAGAGACATAACAAAAGGCCCACCAAGCAGGGTGATAAAGGGAAAGGCAAGGAAGTTGCCAAACCCAGACCCACTATTGCTGCTTTGAAGCCTAGAGGAGGCATAGCAAAGGCAGGCACCTGCTTCCATTGCGGTAAGACCGGACACTGGAAGAGAAACTGCCCAAAGTACCTGGAAGATACGAAGAATGGAGTAGAGACTTCAACTTCAGGTATTTTTGTTATTGAAATAAATTTATCTACTTCTGCATCATGGGTATTAGATACTGGATGTGGTTCTCACATTTGTACAAATGTGCAGGGGCTAAAAAGAAGTAGAGATTTGGCAAAAGGTGAAGTTGACCTACGAGTTGGCAATGGAGCAAAGGTTGCTGCTTTAGCCGTAGGAACTTATGTATTAACTTTACCTAGTGGTTTAATAATTCAGTTAGAGAACTGTTATTATGTACCTGCAATTAGCAGGAATATTATTTCCATTTCTTGTTTGGACAAGTTTGGTTTTTCATTTATAATAAAGAACAATTGTTGCTCAATTTATTTGAATGATATATTCTATGCTACTGCACAAATGAGCAATGGACTACATGTCATTGATCTCGAAATGCCTATTAATAACATTAATACTAAAAGGGTGAAACCTAACGAGTTATAACCAACTAGGTAAGAATATTAAAACTCTTCGATCAGATCGAGGTGGTGAATATTTAAGCCTAGAGTTTGATGACCATCTGAAAGAGTGTGGGATCCTATCCCAGCTTACTCCTCCTGGAACACCCCAATGGAATGGTGTATCTGAGAGAAGAAATCGAACCTTGTTAGACATGGTCCGATCCATGATGAGTCACGCCGATCTTCCAAACTCCTTTTGGGGACATTGACAGCACCTTACACACTTAACCGTGTTCCATCCAAAAAGGTTGAGAAGACACCATATGAGATATGGAGTGGTAAGAAACCACATATGTCTTACATAAAGATTTGGGGTTGCGAGGTTTATGTGAAACGACAAATTTCAACTAAGCTTGAGCCCAAATCTGACAAATGCTTATTTGTGGGGTATCCTAAAGAAACAAGAGGGTATTACTTCTACAATCCTTCTGAGGGCAAAGTGTTTGTCGCTCGAACTGGAGTTTTCCTAGAAAAGGATTTTTATTTCCAAAGGAACCAGTGGGAGGAAAGTAGAGCTTGAAGAAATTCAAGAATCCCAAAGCATCGACACACCTATGGAGGAATTGGAGCAGGAAACACAAGTAGTTGTGTAAGAGCAACCTGCTCAAGTAGAACAAGACCAGCATAGGTCAGGCAGGATACGTCACCTACCTGAGATATATGGATCAAAGTGATGTATTACTCATGGATCAAGATGAGCCTGTGACCTAATCATGGAATCTTCGTTTTGATGAAACAGTAAAACAATATGGATTCATCAAGAACGAAGATGAGCCTTGTGTCTACAAGAAGGTTAGTGGGAGCATGATCGTGTTCCTGGTATTATATGTAGATGACATATTACTTATTGGAAACGATATCCCTACCCTGCAACAAGTAAAGTCTTGGGTGGGGAAATGCTTTTCTACGAAGGACCTAGGTGAAGCAGCCTATATATTAGGAATCAGAATCTATAGAGATAGATTATAAAATGCTTGGCCTAAGTCAGAGTACATAGACAAGGTGATGAGACGCTTTAATATGAATGATTCCAATGGTTATGTGTTTTGCTGAAATGGTGGCGCTGTGAGCTTGAAAAGTTTAAAGCAAGATACAGTTGCTGATTCTACAACCGAGGCCGAGTATATTGCTGCCTCAAATGCAGAAGTGGGAGTTGTTTGGATCAAAAAGGTTCATTAGTGAACTTGGCACAGTCCCTAGCATTGTGGATCCCATTGGTCTCTATTATGATAACAATGGTGCTGTCGCACAAGCTAAGGAGCCTAGATCTCACCGACGATCCAAACACATACTCGGGCGTTATCATCTCATTCGAGAGATAATAGATAGAGAAGATGTGAAAATATGTAAAGTACCTACACTTGACAATATAGCTAACCCACTGACAAAGTCTCTTGCGCAGCAGAAGCATGATGGCCATACTAGATCAATGGGCATACGGGGTATGCCTGATTGGCTCTAGTGCTAGTGGGAGATTGTTGGTGTAAGCCCTAGAGGCCAATACTTTTTGGTACTTGTATTGAATTATTTATTAATAATAAAAGGCATTTTCTTTATTATGGTTGATTAATAAAGTCCCTAGAATAGATAGTCCGTTTAATGTATTAAGTGTGACTTAATCATGAGAACACATTAAACATAAGGACACTATTCTTAAAGTATCTGTAGTCGAGCTTTAGTGTGAAGTGGGATAACATTAAAGCATTAAGACTATTATGTTTGTAGACTGATGATCACATCTCATGGATCATGGATAAAGAGTTATCAAGTCTTAAACATAGGTATGAATATTAGGAGTAATATTTATACCGGATTGACCCGCTATGAGAATACTATATAGAAAGTTATGCAAAGTGTCATAAGTTATTCTCATGGTGATAATGGTGTATACCACTCTTCGACCTGAAACCACTATGGATCCTGGATGTAGAGTCGAGTGCTTTATTGTTGATCCAACGTTGCCCGTAACTGGATAACCATAAAGACAGTTGATGGGTACTCCACGAAGCATGCTGAGGGACATGAGTGACCTAGATGGAATTTGCCCATCCTGCATAACAGGATAAATGTCTATGGGCCCAATATTGAACTGGACAAGGATGACACGGACTATGCCTTGTGTTCAATATAGATATAAGGGCAAAGGGGAAATTATACACATAAGTATTATCACAGGAGGTTTTGTCAGATCACATGACATTTTCGTGTCTTGGGTAGCAGTGATGTGTTGCTAGATACCGCTCACTGTTTATTATGTTAAATACATGATTTAATATAATTGACAATGCCGCAAAAACCTACAGGGTCACACACAAATGACGGATTGATGAGAGATAGAGTAAATAAGGAATACCGTAAGGTATGGTGCCCTTAAGTGAATTATAGAACATCGTAAGGTACGGTGTACTTGAGTAGAATGCGAAATATGGTATGGTACCATGGGCTTAAGTGATTTTGGGCATATTATAAGATATGGGCCAAAATACACTTAAGTGGGCTTTTTAGCTTGAATCCCACACAAGTGGTTCTATAAATAGAACCCTTGTGCAGAAGCATTCATAGCGGTTGCATTATTTTCGTTTTCTCTCTCTCTCTCACTCAAAGCCTTCATTCGTACCAGCTAGCACTGAGATTGAAGGAATCCGTTCGTGTGGACTGAGTAGAGACGTTGTCATCGTTCAACGTTCGTGATCACTCCGTGGATCTGCATCAAAGGTTTTTGATCGTCACAAGAGATCTGCACCAAAGGTTTCAATCGTCACAAGAGGTAAATATTCTATCACTGATCATGACCATTCGTAAGGATCTCTAAAGGAGAAAATTTTAATTTCCGCTGCGTTTTGGACCGCAATTCTCCTTCATAAGATTCTCGACACGGGTCACAGATCCTTGTATCATGCTTCGACTTTCTTGTGGATTTCAAATTCTTCCATGGGACTCGTACCCAATCTTAGAATCGTCGCTCCCTATGGGACTCAACACCCATTTCGATCCTTATTCCTCATATAGTACTCTAACCCACTTTGAGGTCCACGTCTTATATGGGATTCTAACCCATTTGGTTGCAATATGAGACTCTAACCCATTTGGTTGAACATGCAAAGCAATAGTGCATATATCCCAATTCTTACTTTTCATAAGCATCGAACTTTGGGATGGGCACGACAATGGGGTTGTTTCTGAATACATGACTAGTTCATCAATTGCAATGTGATTTTACTCGTCAATCACTAGGTGATCTTACTCACCAATTCCTAGTGTCTGCTCATGTTCCATATAAAGCATATTAGTTCATGACTAAGCTATAATTCTGGCGACTATTTGTCCATGATACACACCGAGGTACATTTGCGTTCAAGCATCGCCACATAGCTTATTTCCATAACCTAGATAATCTTGATAGTTCATTCGCCTAGTTATGCTCCTAGGTTTCCTCACTCATTATTATAGGATTTTAGTCATATTATTACACAAACAACACAACAACCATTCATAACATAATCCATAGCATACATAATAATATGATTCATAACATGCATAAAATACACAAGGTAATATAACACAGTACAAAAACCATAAGCAAGACTATCACACAACCCGCCTCAATCTAACTTATTCCACTTTCACGCCACAAGGAAAACATTTGTCTGATTATCCTATGGTGGGGTTAATTGGAATCAAACGGAAAACATAGTGAAATAACTTATAGAGACTTCTCTTTATATTATAGTTCTCTATGTTAGCTTTCTAACGCATATGTTTGTTCATCATTACGAGTTACAAAACTCATTTGACAACCATTTTAACCTAATCGGGAATTCTAGGTTTAATCGCATTCCTCATCATGAAATTCACTCACATGATGTTAATTTAATGCTTGCATAACATGGTAGGTGTTTTGAAGTGATTATAATACATTAAGAATCATACAAATAAAGATATAAAGTGAAAGTACATAAGCCAATCGATTGGTTGAACTCCCTGTCCACATTTTCACAAAATTTTACTTGAACCAATCGATTATGGTATGGAACCAATCGATTGTTTGGACTCCCTGTTTTCCATTCGTTCAAAATCCAAGAGAAACCAATTTATTATGGGGAGAACCCAATCGAATGGTGCAGTGCAAAAATGACATTTTTCTTCAGCAAACAGCTTAACCAATCGATTATCTGGAAGAGAAGCCCAGGACTAATTGATTGGTCCATGTATTTTCTTCCCAAATTCACATTTTTAACCTCTTTTCTTCCCAAGTCCTCCATGTCCAGTCATTTCTAATGGAAACCACACAAGGTACACAAGCAACCATATAACATAGCATCATTAGATAACACATACACATCATGGTAACAACAACAACATTCAACAATATGAAGAACACAACAACCATGGAAAAATATGATTCATCCATACTTTCATGGAAAAGTTCATAATCAAGATAGAACACACAACAAAATACAATGAAACCTATGTTATTACTATAAAACCCTAATCTCTATTGTAAGAAAAGTTCTAACTAGAACCCACCTTAGAGATGAAGGTGTTGAGAGATGTTGAAATGTGATGATGAATCCAAGATTCATATTTCTTTCTTCAAGCTTCTTCTTCTTCCTTCAATTTCCTTCCCTTCTTAAGTTTCCTCTCCTTTTCCCAAAGTTCTCTGCTATGCTCTCTTATTGATATGTATAAATAAGAGATATGAATGAAACGGAACAAGTGGGCGGGAATGAGTGGACAAGAAAGAGAAAGAAAAATGTGTGGTTGGAAATAAAAGATTCATAAGAAAATATCTTATGTGGTACTTCATTATAATATTCCTTCTACTAGAGTAATTGACCCATTACTAATGTTATTAAAATTCCCCTTCTTATACCAATTAATAAAAGGTCAATCTCAATGAATATTAATTAAATCAATTTGAGTTCAATAGTTACTCTATTTGTCCCAACTGATAACTTTCAGAGCATATAGGAACTCAGTTGATCTCAACTGATAAAGATTTGAGTATTTAAGGAAACACGGGGTATTACACTTGAGATAATTCATTCATCTTTCAACAGTTGAATCAACTTGTTATGTTTCTCTATGATTTCTTTCTTCCTAGATTTTTATTGAAAATCATAAACACTTTCATCTCTCAATTTAAGGTTTGGATCATATTTCTAATTCAGATTCATAATTCTTAAATATTTGTTAGTCATAGAAGTTATAAAATTTCCTCAAAGGTTTATAATAGTTTAACACCATTTATGAATATAACATTCACATTCATATGATGTTTCAACTTATTGGACTTGTGTGTTCGTTCTCTCTTTTTTGATATTTAGAGAGACTCCATAAATCATCTCAAGAATATCTCATACTTCCTTTGGGAAATTATAATTAAGGACATAAAGGAATTTATTTTCATCCAAAGACATAATTAAAAAGTTTTAAGCTTTGAAATCAAGTTTGAACTTTCCCTTGTCTTCTTCGGTCCAAAGGAAACATGTTTATCTACTACTTCACCATTGATATAGTGAGTAAGGATAAACGAAAAATTGGTAATAGTTTCCTATATTTCAAGATTAAAACTTTCAATGAATATTTCAAATCTAACTTTTCATGTATCAACCCTACCACCATTGAACGATGGAGGTGTGTTTAAGAAAGTTCTCTTGTTACAAGAAGTGTTTGAAGTCTTTTTCCTCTTGAGGCGATTAGTCTTTAAACGGGAGTTAAGCTATGATGCCACTTGTTAGACATGATACTCCATACACAAGAGGGGTTAATTGTGGAATTTTGAAAAAGTTTGATTAAAAACAATATCTTCAGTGAAAATGGAGTTTAAAACCATTTGTAAAACAAACAAGTAAATAAGCATCGGGATAAAGAAATAGATGGAAAAACATATGAAAGAAAATAAAGTAAATGAGATAAGGGAAAGAGAAAGACACCAATGAATTATAGAGGTTCAGTCTAAATTAAGATCATATAATCCTCTTCATGATAATTCTTCTTGAGAGTTTCCACTATCTTGAGATCTTTTAGTAGGATATGCCCACGAACCTCCTTTTATAAAGATTTGGAGTTTTTCAATGGTTAACTTCTAACTAAACAAGAAACGGAATTTTGAATGGATATGCTCTAAATCAAAATAGATTTTTATATTGGTTATCCTTCAAACTGAACTAGGGTTTCATATGGGCTGACTTTTGAACCGAATTGAGATTTTACACAGGCTAATCTTGAACCAAGTTGAGATTTTACACAGGATAATCTTGAACCAATATGAGATTTTACAGAGGCTAATCTCGAGCCAACAGATCTTTTACACCGGGCTAAGTTCAAGAACCATTATAGAAATTTTTTATGGTTGATATTCGTGAACCAAAAGAGAGCTTTTGCAGCCGGCGGAGCTCACAAACCAAACAGAGACTTCCCAAGACAATCCCCAAATCAAACAAGAGTTTTTACTAGTTTATCTCACAACCAAACAACTTCTTATAGAAGATACTTTACTCAAGAGATAATACACTCTTGGTTAAATTATATATATGCTCTAACTTATAACAATGATTCTCACTAAGCACAAGAACATTGTCAAAGCACTAAGGAAAAATTCAAGTGAGAAAAATGAGAGATAATACACTCTTGGTTAAATTATATATATGCTCTAACCTATAACAATGATTCTCACTAAGCACAAGAACATTGTCAAAGCACTAAGGAAAAATTCAAGTGAGAAAAATGAGAGGTTCATAAAAAAATATGAGAGCTTGAGAAAGTAGGGTCAAAGATTGATTTTTGGGTGATTTGAAATGATAGAGGAGTTGTACATTTATAGGCCAAAGCGTGGTTTTAATTTAGAAATATTCCATGGAATATGTAAGTATCATAATCGATTAGGCTAATCAATTATTTGACCTCAAAAGTGAATGTTTTGATTTTTAGTCGTTTCCAGTCATTAAGAGACTCCTTCCAATCAATTGTAAGCGTTACAAATTGAAATAACCAATTATATAACTAGGGTTAATTGATTATTTACTTGTAAACAGGCTTCTAATTGATCATCATGTTCCCTAATCTAGGCCTTAAAAATATTTTTATGTGGTTTTAACAAAATAAGAGAGGTTTTGCAAAGATTTTAAGTGTGTGAGATTTTGCCTTAGTATTTACAAAAATGCAATTGTGTCTTTACAAGACATTGGTCACTCACACGGATAAGACCAAGAAAGATTTCACACTTCCTCTCTTTCATGATTATTAAGATTTAAGTCTTAGCATCATTATCTTAGACTTTATCATCACATAATAACTTTGAATCTTCTAACATGATGAGGCTTGGGATATATTCAAGTTGATTACCATCATCAGACAATTGAGAGAACAACCCACCAGAGAATATTGAAACAAAAGTCTTCACTTGAACATCATTGGATATCAAGTGTTCACTTCAAATAGATGACTTGATCTTCTAGGCATATGAACAAGAGCATATTCAAAAGGGTAGCTTAGTAAAGCATCTTAAGCATCGTCGACTGCTTGAGTTATCTTTAAGAAATAAGGACATCACAGGATATCATTGGATATCAGACGTTGTCATCATTAAACCTAAATAGTTGATTGCAATACCGCTATCAACAAATTCCACCACTTTTGATCACTATTACCTGCAAGCACATAGATCCATAACATATGCTTCCATAGAAACATTTTCTAAGTTTCTATCATCCACTCAGACTTTGACGAGACTTAAGGATTTATCATCAATCTTCCTATGAGCTAAACTTGAATTTTCATAATTCAAAAAGATTCCAACTTTGACCAGGATCTTGGCGATCACACTTCTGCAACGTAACTCTATTGAATTTATCATTTGGCAGTTGAACATGTAGCGAACCGTTCTCCTAATTAACTTAAAAATTCTGAGATAGCAACCACATAGGTACTACATCTTCTTTTGAGATCTTATCACATTTATCCTTTATGGGAAGAAGCACACGAGTTATTAGGTGATGCATGATGCGGGAGCTTGCTTACATGAGTTTCGTCTTGAGAAGAAGTTTTTTTTCCTTTTTGGATTGATAAGAAAGCTTTCAATCGCAACGATAAGACCGAAGTTAGTAACATCATCAAGAGCATTAAATAATTAAGTTTTTCCATAATAGGGTGCCTTACTCATAACCTCAAACTCTTGTGTGGTGAAATTGATCTTGGTTTCACCAATTCTTGATGTAATAGAAATGCCTTCATGTTTGAGGTTGGCATAGAAAATTTGAACTGACATTGGATACACTAAATCTGATTTTTCAATAAAGAATTCTTTGAGCAACACATCACAAATGTTATCATAAGGAGTAAAATCTTAGACAAAAATCATTTCCGTATAGAAGGACTTAAGCACCTGACTTTTGGAGAAATCTTTCTCTTTTGTGACTTTTGATGAGGAAACCTTTGATGGGGAGTTTCTAGAAGGATTTATAATGTGAAGACTCTTTATGAGAGCCACGACAATGATGATAATAACTTCAAAAATAGACACTTGCGCAAACAAGAGAAGATAAACGAATTTAGGATGAAATAAGGGTTAGGAGTGTGTACCTTTATATAGCATTTTTTGAGCTATTTTTGACGTAGAAAATCATCTAAAATCAAATTAAGAGATTGATTTGCAAAACTTTTCAAAACCAGATCTCTAATCGATTAAGCCTTTGGCTAATCGATCAAGTCTCATGAAAATTTGATTTTTCAGCGCTTCCATTCTTAAGATTTGATTTGATTGAGATTTAGAGCAAAAATAGTCTTTGACTTAATTGATCTCCCCTTGAATTGCTTAATATTTAAGATAAAATAAAGGATTTAATCTATTAGGTAGCGCGTGATCCTAATTTCATTCGTGCATAATCGATTAACTCTTTAGGCTTAATCGATTAAAACCCCTTTTTAAGTTTCCTTGATCTTTTGGGTCTTGGTGGCATTGGGCTTGAATTTCTCCTTTCTTTCAACTTCCCTTTTGCCAAATATATTAATTTCGCATGGCAACCTTGCTACAAATTAAATCAATCTCAACCAAAAAGATATTAGTGATAAAATAATATTCACTAAACATATATAAGACCATTTAGTAGAGACTCTAATTAGAGTTTTTCCGATTTAATCTCTTTTAAATGGAATGACATCATAACCTTCGTGTTATGAAAATTGGCTCAAATTTCTCAGAGAGACAACTTACTTGAAAGAGAATAATCTATTTAGTGAACCCAACCGATTTTATTCCCTAATAAAAATTAATCATAATTAAGTGGTGGTGAATACTAGTAATTATTTTTAAAAGATAAAAGGTCGATAAAGAATAGGAGTTTGTTATTTTTTATTTTAACTTTAAAAAAGTAATTCTTCTTATATGTTTAAAAATAATTTTTATAAAAACTTTTTTAAAATAGTAAAAGTTATTTTAAACTCACTTTTGATCAATTAAAAGAATAATAATATAAATATATCCTATTGGAAATTAAAATATAGTTAAAATTATATAACATTTCAAAAAAGAAATATATTTAAAAAATATAAAAGTTATTAAACATAGTAATAAACTTAAGTAATTTTTTTAAAAATTTTGATATTTAAAGAAAATTATAGCAAAAGGATAAAATACCTAAAATATGATTTTATAAATAAATTATTCAAACTAAATTTGTAATTAAACCTTTTTAAAAAAAAAAACTTGATGAATTTTTAAAAACAAATGTATATAATATTATAAAAATCATTTTAAAATAACTAAAATAAAATACCCTAAAATGATTTACTAGGTGATAAGAGATTTAGATTTTTAAACAAGTTGTGCAGATCTCTAATTTTAGGGTAGAGAGGAAATTCAGTTGAAAGAGAAAACCTACCTAATGAGTCCAACTGATTTTTCAATAGAAATTAATGATTGCTAAATGGCCAAATTTTCTCATATTTAAGATAATACTAGTACTAATCATAAAGACAAAGAAGAAGAAAAATTGGAAACAAAATAAAAATTAACACTCCATCAAATAAAAAAAAGCACTTATATTCTTACACACCGATACTTACACTAAATATCACCGAATATTATTTAACATATTTATACGGAAAATATTATTTTGTTATAAATAAAAAAAATATTTTTATTTCAAGATTTTTTTTATAACATAAATATGTAATTTGTGATTAACAATTTTATTATTACATTAATTATAAAAATGTAGATTATTAACCATATTTTTTTTATAATTTATTAATCAAATTTATTATTTTATTAATCAATAAATATTCTGATATTAAAAAATATAATAGAATAATCAGTCTTTATACTCTATTATATTTTATATTTTAATATTAGAATTTAACTAATGATATAAAATTTATTGATTAATAAAATAATAAATTTGATAAATAAATTATAAATAAAATATATGATTAATAATCAATATTTTTATGATTAATATAATAATAAAATTGATTAATTACAAATTTTATATTTATGCTGAGAAAAATAATTTTTAAAATAAAAATAATTTTTAAAATGAAAATAATTTTAATAGATATTATTTTTTATTTATTGATAAAAAATAAAAAATATTATTTTTCGTATAAATACCATGAATTTATA
Source organism: Lathyrus oleraceus (assembly GCF_024323335.1). Classification (NCBI taxonomy): domain Eukaryota; kingdom Viridiplantae; phylum Streptophyta; class Magnoliopsida; order Fabales; family Fabaceae; genus Lathyrus; species Lathyrus oleraceus. The sequence goes on along the minus strand of NC_066583.1, from coordinate 601,403,793 downwards.
CACTAAATAGTATTAGGAATAATATTCGGTGTATGAATTGTGGTAAGAATAGCACTATTGAATAAAACATGTCTGAACTTTATTTAAAATTGGATTTTTGTGCATTACGATGGAGTGAAACACGGTATTGAAATTTGTTCTGACGATATAAAGGTGGAAAAAGTGGGACATAGCAATAAATTCCTTTCCTCTGGTACAAACATTTCACAATCTTCGTCGGTTTCACTTTATTGTTTTTCAAACCCATTCATCTTTATGCTAATTTGAACTAATTAGAGTTTAATAACAACAAACATGTGCTTCACTTTCACTTCTTCACCTTCTTTGAGGCTCAACTCTAACCATAACCTTAATCATTTCTCATTCCTTTCATTCATAGTTCTTCACCTATAAATAACTTTTTCCAATTATTTTTCACCTCATTCACTAATTACAATTCATTAAAGTTTAAGTCTTTCGAAGTTTCAAGAGAGATCTAGACATTTCAACCATTTGGGTTGTGAAAAAGTAACAAACTTTGTTTCTGGGTTTTGAGGTTTCGACAATTTAGTGACCCTTTGAGCAGAAACCTTAAAGGGTGTCCTTAATTTATGAAATTTCGTCCTTTTATGATGTTTGCTGGAAATGGGTTGTTTTATCCCATTTTGGGTTTTGCATCGTTTGTGGTTTTTATTTACATGTCTTTTGGAGGGTTAAGGTTTAGTCTTGAAGAAGAGAAAGAATTGGGGTTTGTGATGAGAAATGGGACACAGTTTATGTTGGATGGGAAAGCGTTTTATGTGAATGGGTGGAATTCTTACTGGTTGATGGATCATTCTGTGGATTTTTCTTCGAGGTTTAAGGTTCGGGAAATGATGAAAATTGGTGCTAAAATGGGACTCACTGTTTGTAGAACTTGGGCTTTCAATGATGGTCATTATAATGCTCTTCAAATTTCACCTGGTCACTTTGATGAACAAGTTTTCCAGGTATTGTTGTCTGTGCAGCTCTTGATATTTGTGGTGATTTTGTACAGTGATGTTTCTATGATTTGTTCTGATAATGTTTTTGTGTAACTGTGGATGCTGCCGACACAAATTAGTTTTTTATTATATATCTGTGTTGTAGTAACTTGTTTTGTTTATTAAGGGTTGATTTTTTTATTCCTTACTCAGTTTTTGTTCTCTTTTCCTAAATTTGTGTGTGTGATTATGTCTCTCTGGGTTTGCAAAATGGTTTAGTAAATGTTTGAATTTACATTGAGTTTGACAGATAAACAAACTCTCCACCAATTCAAATATATAATTATGAATTGATATACAGTACCATTGTTCTTGGGAATTGGTAGAATTCAGAGAAAAAAATGGCTAGAAATTTCTGTGGTTAGCATATACGTGTAGAATCAATTTGAAGATTGTTTTTTCTTGTGCTCCTAAAATTACGCTCACTAGCTAGATGGGCCCAACAAGAAATATGTTGGACTTTTGTTATTCTTCTTGTCCCTTTGTCCATCATCAATGGAAATTGACCCGGAAATGGTGACATGACAGTGTTTCTGTCTTCTAACTAAAATCAATATACGAATGAAATGCCAAAGCTGAAAGGTTTGTATACTTACATTTTGCAAAATTTCAAGTAGCTTAGAGGCTTATGTTTTACTTAATTTGTCCTTTACCACCGGGGTCTAGTGCAAGTGGTTGTTGTGCAGTGTGCGAGTGTTGTAAAACCCGGGGTATCGATTTTGATTCGTGCTCATAATAAAAGAACTGTAGTGTAAGTTGTTTTGTTTAGCATTATTTTTTAAGGACGGAAATCATGCTGAGGATTGATATGGTGACAGGCTTTGGATTATGTCATAGCAGAAGCAAGGCAAAATGGAGTCCGGCTGCTTCTTAGCTTAGTAAATAACCTGCAACCATATGGTGGGAAGAGTCAGTATGTCAAATGGGCGTGGCAAGAAGGCGTAGGATTAAGCGCGTCCAATGATTCTTTCTTTTATGATCCATCAATTCGAAGTTATTTCAAGAATTACATCAAGGTATGAACATGTCTTTCTTTTCTCTTCTCCCCTCTTTCTCTTTACCCCACCTCGATAGTTGGAGAGACATTCTTATGTGCTATTCAAGATTCATTGATGTTTTAGAATCATTACGCCAGATTCCACATGTTGTATACGATTACTTGTCATATGAAAATTTTACATTTAATAACACTTTTGTACTGATATGTTTCTTATTTTTCAAGCTTCGTTGAACATCTTCTTCCTTGTTTCCTTTTACTTTTTGGTCTCGCAGCTTTCTATTTTCTCATGTACACCAAACAGAAAACATATTGAATGCTTTACACTTCTCTAGCACATGATCCATGACTTCCTAATGAAGCCTGTGTTTCTTTGGTTTTCCGTGTCAAATTTCCTTTCCGTTTACTTGATAAATAGATGTCTTAACGCTTTTTAACTGTGCATTTCAATTTTCGATCCATGTTTGAGCCCTTGAGGCAATTCTTTGATAAACATGAACTAATAGCTTCCTCTGCGTTTTTGGCAGACTGTCTTGACAAGGAAAAATACTTTCACCGGAATTGAATATAGAAACGACCCCACCATTTTCGGATGGGAATTGATTAATGAGCCTCGTTGCATGACTGATCGTTCCGGAGACACTCTCCAAGTAAGTCCTTTTCCTGGCCTCTAATCCCTTCAAATATTTATCGCAAAAGAAGGCTAGGAAGTAACTACTTTGAAAACTATAATAACTATCACTTGATGCTTCCTACTTGTTACATGATGTATGGCCCATGAGGAGATTAAAAGTTCAAATTTTTTTGTTAAAGAATTTTTAATGTCTAATGAATTTTCCCTGGCTGTTTTCTCTCCATAACTGAATATTGCAAAATTCACAAGTTGTGTCGAATTCAATACGGATACTATCTCCAAATTTTATCTTTTAGTCCTTGTTGGAAAATATATAGAAAAATAAGGAAAATGTGGAAAACTTATTTGCAGGAGTGGATAGAAGAAATGTCGGCTTTTGTGAAATTGATTGACAAGAAACATCTGCTAACTATTGGGAATGAAGGATTTTATGGTCCTAATGACCCAAAAGATTTGACTGTCAACCCGAATTATTGGGCATCCAAACTTGGGTCTGATTATATGCGGAACTCCAATGTCTCTAATATTGACTTCACCTCTGTTCATATCTACCCGGATCAATGGTAAACTTTGCATGAATTTTTATGAGTTTTCATGCTCAACTGATTAACTAGTGCAGCAAGAGCTATTCTGAAAACTACGTGTTCCCTTTTTAGATTTATCAGCGCGGCTATTCTTTTTTTCTTTTCTTGAACTATCTGTTTTTTCATAGGTTTCACGAGGATGAGAAAGCAATTGAAACACAACTGAAATTCGTCTACAAGTGGATGCTATCTCACATTGAAGACGGCGACGGAGTACTGAAGAAACCGGTTTTGTTCTCCGAATACGGATTATCAAAAACAAACCAGAACTTCACCATATCCGCCCGAGAAAAGATGTACGAATCAATCTTAAACATCGTTTACAAATCTGCAAAGAGAAACAGGTCTGGAGCAGGTGCTCTAGTTTGGCAGTTCTTAGTTAGCGGAATGGAAGACTACACAGATGATTACGGGATAGTTCCGGGGGAAAGTCCGTCGACACAATCACTATTTATAAAACATTCATGCAGATTGGCCAAACTCAAGGGATGGATTTCTCAACAGGATGTAAATTTCAAACAACTTTGTTAGCAGAGGAAGTGGAACACAAATTTTACTACATTATGGAATAGAAATATTGATAGATATGATTTGAGTGAGTGCACAGTGAGGTTTTGTGCAATATCATACTTTCAGTTCTTGATGTCCAAGTCCTATACTATACTGCATAGGAATATGACTAGTTGAGTGTATAGTGTGATAACTTGGATTAGAGGTTTTTATAAACAAAGATATTGTTTACAATAATTGAATTTACAAGTAGTGAATGTTTTCTATTCATTAAAAGATTTCTCACATTTCCCTTATTTTTCTATCTCACTGAATGTATGAAAAGCTAATACCATGTACTCCTGTCCCAATATATTAAAAATACATCAAACTTATTACTGAATTTTGTTCTTTTTTACCATAAACTTCATTGGAAGAGAAAATTAATTAAATGTAATTTATATTTAACTTATTATTTTTTTCTTATAATTATATCAAAATTTTAAAATATTACATAAATTTGAATTTATTTTAATCAAACTTTTCATAAAAAATATTTTTGAAATATATCATTTAAAAAATTATATAATTGACAATATTTTAATTTATAATATATATATATATATATATATATATATATATATATATTTTATCACAATTAATCTCTAAATTTAAAAAATACAAATCTTAATTATATGTTTTATATTTTATTTTTTTAAAATAAAGAAAAGAAAACAAGAATTAAAAGTAAAAAGGATTTTAAATAACAAGTCTTAGTTATAAATTTATTTTTAAATATAAATTTAAATAAAAACGGTTCATAATTCTATAAAGAAAACAAGAATTACATAAAAGAAAATGAGTTTTTAAATTTGATACACCATACAAAATTTCACACTAGAAATTCCCAAAAGATTCACTTGACTGATTATTTTTTATAATTCTTAATTTTTAGGATAACTACACACTGATAATATTGGAGATAAATTCTAAAGAAAACTATTCATAAACATTTTCAAAGAGAATCTATATTCATTTTCTAGTTCACAGACAAACACAGATCTTCAAAATCTAGAAGAAACAAAGAAAAGAAACGAAAATTAGACTGAAACATAAGAGTTAAACACGATTTATATTACAAAACCCTAATTTGACCTTGTCTTAACCAATCTGGAAGAAGTTCTAACCCTAATCCCAGAAACAGGGTTTTTCTCTTCCTCTTCAAGAACCTTCTTGGCTTCAACAACCTTCTTGGCTTCAACAACCTTCTTGGCTTCAACAACCTTCTTCACAGCATCACCAATTTTAACCAATCTCCGACGCTGAGTCTTCACCGGAGCAGCCACCGAATCAGAAACAACCACCTCAGTAGAACGCTTCTTCTCAGGAGAAGCAACTCGATCAAAATCATCACCAAGCTTTTTCACCAAACGCCTTCCACGACTAACAGGATCCGAAACCCTAACCTCCTCCTCTTCTTCCTCAAGAAGTGTTTCAAGTCTACGACGCTTTGAAGCAAACGGAGCAGGCGGTGGTGAAGGTGAAGGAGAAGGAGAAGGAGAAGCAGAACCCTTAGATCTGCGAAGATCGGAGCTAGGGCTTTTGGTATGAGCGAGAGAATAAGAGTTAAATTCTTTCTCGCGTTGAGTTCGGAGTTTCTCAACATTGCCTTCGATTTTACCCATGAGACGGAGGCGTTTGAAGCTGAGCCCGCCCATGGACCAGTGGGCTTCTTCGGCCCACGACATCAGTGGGCCGGTAACGGAGAGAGGGGGGTCTACACGGTCGCTACCATCTGAGTTGACGTGAATTCGAGGACGGGGTAGGCTAGAGCCGTAGAATCTGACGGGCTTTGAGGGTTCGAATGGAAGAACCATGGTTTTTGGTTTGTGTTAGGTTAGGGTTTGAATAGTAGTGAAGTGTGAATGATATTGATGAGAATTAATAGGGCTGTGTTTGTTATATAAGAGAATCGGAAATGATTAAAAGGAGGGTTTTGATGGCGGGAAGAAGGAGATAGGCGGGACAAGTTGCCGCTTGTAATAACTGAAAATTTTGTAGCTTTTCGTTCGGGCTTGGGTTTTTTATCGAATTAGTTAATAGGTTAATTTGAGTACTATCTACACCTTATGTTTGCTTAAGTACGCATATGTTCATTTTTTTTTCTCTTGAAATATGTTTTCCAAAATTTTGAGTTGAGTAATATATTGAGGTTTAGAAAAATAAATGAATATATTGTGAGATTGTAAATTTTGAGAATTTTGAGAATTTCTTAATGCATCATTTATATTTTTTAGTTATCACGTTAGATTATTTAAATGTTTATAGTTTTTGGATACGTATTTTCGGATGTATCAAATTTCTGAGATGTATCTTCGTAACGATTTAAAACATTCAATACATCTTATTCAGAAGTCATGATACACTTGAATTCAATCGAAGATATATCTCCGTGAATATTCCGGATATACATCTTTGTAACGTCTCAGAACTTAGTCTTTCATGTTATATTTTGTTTAGCTTTAAACGATTTCATACAATCGAAAACAAAAAAATTACGTACATAATTTCAGATGATCCAAAAATGTCATACATAAATAAAATATCAATAAATGTCAAAAATATCATACAATTGAGACTAATAGAGTAGCGAGATCGTAAATTTATGTATGTTTGATCTATTGGTGATGTTAGAATGTGATTTTGAGAGATTTTGAATGATTAATTTGGGACTGGTATGAGGTTTGGAGGTTTGGAAGTGGTTCTGTAATCGTAACAAAGGAAACTATTTTTTTAGAAAATCATTTAACTCCAATCGATTGCATCCAAATAACAATCGAATGCACTAGTTTTTGGAAAAATCCTTCATTACAATCGATTGCACCTTGATTGCAATTGATTGCAGAGTGTAAAATTTTGGAAAATCTTTTAGTGACAATCAATTGCACCCTGACTGCAATCGATTGCATAGTATTATTTTGAGAAAAAACTGTTTTCGAATTAGTTGACATATCCCGACGATTATGGTCATAACTTTCATTTTGTAAATCTAATTTAGATGTCGTTTGAAGTATTGGAAAGCTGACACGCTGAACTACACATGGGTGATGAGAGTTAGGATGATTAAATTAATATTATGGGGTTCTATTATTGTGGTTTTCATGATGATGAGAAAAATCGTTTAGCGAATGTTGAGTTTCCGTTGTTGATAAATTGATGTGGTAAATTGCTAATATAATTGCAGGTTGTTTGATTGTTATGTTTTAATGATATGTTGAGTTGAGATACACGGTTTCGATGTGAAACTATCTCGTTGATGTTGTACAAAAAATTATGCAGTTGACGTGATATTGTTTGTGTTGTTGAGTTGTTGTGATGATGCATACATTCATTCATGCATCGTGAGTTATTGTTTTTGTGAAATAGGCGATTACGGGTTTCGATTTGGGTGACTGGTAATTGTCCCAATCTTGATGTTGAGGCTTGAAGCTCAGTGTAGGGCTCATGGGTTCGTAAGTGATTGGAACCCGGTTCATAATTCGAACCATTGTTGAGATCGGTATTGTTAGAACAATATTTGGTTATGCATATATACCTTGAGTTTTGATGATAACAATGTTGTATTTGTGTGAGAATAATTTTGGTACCTGTCACACCCCGATTTTGACCTTGATATTCATATCATTATTTCATTCATTTTCTTTGTTTCTCACGATTTTGTTTCCTCTAACATGGTCCCCCCTTTTGTTTTCGTGAGCATCAAGTGGCCTCCTCTTCTGTTATTGTTGCACCTTGTTGTATTTTGCGCATTCAAGGCGAAGTTCTGCTGTTAACATATTTAGATACATAGGCACATTCCGCATCGTTGGTAATCAGGAATTAGAGTTTCATGGCTACCTGCAACAGGAAATGTTTGGTTGGAAGTAGAGGAGCTCATCCATGTCATGATTGGAGAGACATCTTGGCCTAGGAAGACTCACAATCATCTCAGAAAGATCCATTGGCAAGCAGTGCAATCAGTTCCCGGTCAACTTTGCCCTAAAATTAGGGTTTGGTATAAAATCAGTTTATTTCTGATTCTTTGGGTGAAACTCTTTTCCATGGCCTTCCATATGTCCACAAGGGTCTACATACAAAAAATCAGCTTTTTATTTGAGCCAGAAGTGCTTCAATTGATCACTGGAATCGAGAATCAAACAGTTTGGGAAAAGTCAACTGTGGGGTCAGAAAAGTCAACTCCTGACTTTTTGAGAGTGGAATCTCAAAATTCATGCCTAGGGGAGCCTACATGTGAAATTTTATCAAGGTTGGATCATGGATTCATCATTTAATCAGGAATTGGAAAAGTTACTTAATTTGGAATTGGTTGACTTTCCATTTAGGGCAAGTTTTTATGATTTTTGCACTCACTTTAAGCCCATCTTCCATCAAGATAAAAGCTCCATTTGAAAATTTCTCCAACATGAAAGTTGTTCCTCTTTTTCCAAGCTTTCTAGAGATATAAAGTTTTCTCCATTTGGATCAAAATTGAGAAAGTTATACTTGGTCAAAGTGAGGCTTATTTTTAGGACACTTAGAAAAACTTCTAAGTCTAAAAATCTTCAAGTTTGTCAAAACTTCTTGGCCCGTTTTCTTGCACTTCAAGGCATCATTTGAAATTATTTTCTTCATAACAATTATACCTTGTCATGTCTTCTTTCACCTCCCTTTGGAATCATCTTATTTGGATCCATGGTTTGAGAGATACATTCACTTAAAGTGGGCACCATGACTTGAAATTTCTAGGCAGAATTTGTGCCAAACTTGCCCAACCAGTTTTGCAATGGTGTGACACGATCTTGAGGGCCATTTTTCATCTTCTTCCACCCATCATTTCCACTCATGCTCAACATGAAACATGCCAAGCTCCATGATATCTTTCTACTGTTTACATTATCTCATCAATTGGTGATTTGATCATCAAGTTATATGGCCACAAAGTCACCACTTTGAAATGTTTCCTTGCTTGCCAAACCAGCCATGCTATGCTGCACAAACCCAACCCATGTTTTGTTACCTCATTTGGCCATGCAGCAACATTTCCACTCACTTAAGTTTTGCCCAAAATAACAACTCTCACGTGCCCTCTTTGTACACCTCACCAAATGTCACCCAACTTGCATTGTTTTGCTCATGGATAATCAGATTATTTCAGGGCCCATTAAGGCATAGACCCACCATATTTAAGCCATAAACCCTAAACCTGAAAGGAAGGCGTTGGAATTTTCGAGCAAAGCAAGGCAAGTTCATTGGAGAGCAGACTTTATTTCTCAGCAAGGTTCTTGAGTTGAAGTCTTGAAGCACCAAGAGAGCAGCATCACCTTCTTCTATTCTCTCCACAGTCAAGAGGCAGTGGACCAAGCTTCCACTAGGTAACTTCCTTGCACTATTTCCATAGCTATGTTGTTGATACATTTGTGCTCAATATCACGCTTGTTCCATTACCATGCTAATCATGCTTATGCTTGCTTCTGAAGTCCTCAGCATGAGGCCATGTTCATGTTATTGATTTGTGTTGTTGGCTTTTTGCTCATATCCGTGTCCATGTTGACACTTTGTTGTCAAATTTTCTCCATGATTAAGCTATTGTTTCACTTAAACAAAGATACCATGTTAATCCTTGCATTTCATACTTGAGATCTGGGCTTTATTTCGTGTGTTTTGATGCACTATGGTGGTCGCATTTTGGTGTTGAAGTTTGAAGAAAACCACTGCATTTTCTGTGTTTTTGTTGTATGGCATGGCTAGGGTTTTGTTTAATGAAGAAGACGACCACGTGTCGTCTTGAGAACCATCGGATCCGTCGCGTATGTTTTAATCCTGGCCATCTATTTGTTTTTTGTCTTTTAGTCACTTAAGTAAACTTGATCAATTGATGTTATGTCACATGTTATTTTTAATAAAATGTTATTTAAGTCTCACACCTGGTTTAAGTGGTGACTTGGGTCATGGGCCTTCCACTGTTCGCTCTCCACACACCCCTGAGACTAGGATTCGAGATGGATATCTTGCTCATCCAAGTTCTCGCCATTATTCAAAACACATCAAACCAATCAATTTCTTTTCTCGCCGCCGTGCGATTGACTCTTAAACCTTTTCACAAACGAAAGGTACTTTGTTTCAAAACAATGCAAGGCAATGTTTTTCCACCTGTTTTGGGTAGTCCAACAATGTTTTCGTCGATTTGACACAAAGTAGCTTTCGCTAAAATCGACCAACAAACAAACATTTTTCTACCCAGAACTACGTAAGTCTTGACTTCTCTATTGAGATACGTAGGAGCAGGATTTATAAATCTTGTCAGGCCCACTAATAAAAAACTTAGGTTTAGTCCTTCGTTGAAAATCCAAAAACATCTCTTCTCTCTTCTATTCTTTCTTTCCCACCTAATAACTTAAAGCCTAACATTTCAAACTAACACTGACGCACACAACTAACCTAATGGTCCCCGTTGAGTACAACGGACGTGAGGGGTGCTAATACCTTCCCCTTGCGTAATCGACTCCCGAACCCCGATTTGGTTGCGACGACCATAATCATTGTCGTTTCTTTCTTGGGTTATATCGATATTTCCCCTTTCCTTTTTAGGAATAAATAAAGTTCGGTGGCGACTCTGTTCAGTCCATCATTGCGGGCATGCGATTGCGCTTCGCTAGGTCGTGTTCTCATTTCCCGAGGTACGACAGATGGCGACTCTGCTGGGGAATGTCGTTCCCTAAGCGAGTCAAGCCTAGTTAGGACGTTTGTGTGCCTTTATTTGTTTAATTGTGTGGCTTTTCCTTATTTATTTCTTTTTATTATCTTTATTATTACATTGATATATCTGTTGTATATTGGTTCTATTGTGATTGTTGGTATTTGGGTACTTGATTGCAAACCATGTGGGAAAGGCTCTACACCCGAGTCTAGAGCGAAAAAACATAAGATAAGACGATGGTTGAGTAGTACAGACTCCCGAGGTGAATACTTCGTAAGAGTCGGTACGAGATCCTCACTTAGAGTAGATCCTTTTGCAAATATTGTCGCCCGAGGTGTATACCTTGTAAGCTTCAATGTTTCAAAGGGATCCATGACTCTAAGAACCTTTTAGAACATTGAACCTTTGGCCAACTAGAAATGATGGTTGCGTAGTATGGATTCCCGAGGTGAATACTTCGTAAGAATCGATACGAGAACCTCGCTCAGAATAGATTCTCTAGATGGAGTTGACGATCGGAAAGTATTTTCCGTAAGCGTTAGACATTCTTTTGAATCCATGACTTTGAGTACCCTGTCTAGAACCAAGTCGATGGTTGCGTAGTGCGGACTCCCGAGGTGAATACTTCGTAAGAGTCGATACGAGAACCTCACCCAGAATAGATTCCCTTGATGGAGTTGACGACCGGAAAGTATTTTCCGTAAGCGTCAAACATTCTTGTGAATCAATGACTCTGGGGATCCTTTGTAACAAATCCCTAGATCACACCCCGTGAGAACCTATTCTTGGAAAGCAATCAGATTCATCAGTACCTCAGACTTTTGAACCCGTGTATTGAAAAAAAATGCATGGCTTGCATGGCATTCATTCACATTCCATTGCATCTGCATCTCATCATAATGCATGTCATTTTACAGACAAAATACAAAAAAAACTCATCCATCCTTTGTCCATTATTTTTCAAAATGATTCCTGACACGCGTTTAGAACAAGGAACCATGTCTCAAGAGATGATGGAAGAGCTAAGGAAAGGTCAAGAAACATTGAAGGAGGAACTCAATCTTTTGAAGAGCCAAGTGGCATGGGTCGTGGAAACCCTGCAAGCCTTATTGAGGAAAGAGGGACATCCCATACCCATTGCTACAACAGAGGGAGCTATTAATCCACATCCATTTGGTGTCACCCCAAGTCAAGGGAAATTCTATATGGCAACTCGTCACCTATTAGCATATGGACCTCCCTCAGGATGTCATCATCAGCATCATCTGACTATTCCTCCTCAAAATCACCAAAGTCATGTTCAAAGCAAAAATCAGAATCAGAATAAGGGGAACAAAAATCACAACGACCCGATTCCGGTGCCATATAGCAAGCTCTACCCACAACTGATCCAGAATGCTTTGGTGACCCCTCGAGCTCTCACACCTGTGTCACCATACCTGTCATGGTACAATCCAAATGCAACATGTGAATTCCATAAAGGGGCAGTGGGACATGACCTAGATTCTTGCTTAGCGTTGAAAACCTTGGTGCGAGAGCTGATTAACAAAAAGAGCTTAGTCTTTGAATAAGATCACCTGAAGGTCAAGTATGAATACCATACTGGAACAATGGGGCACTCCATCGAGGAATGCAAGAGTTTTAAGTTCAAGCTGCAAAGATTGATCGACATTAGGTCACCAACACTCAAGGAGGAAGGCTCAGGTACATATATCTTGACTTCTGGGCCAGGTAATGAGATAGGGAAAAGACCCCTGAAACCCCTCAAGGTTTGGTATCACAAGGAAGAGGTCAAGGATGTGGCTAATGAGATATCATCGTTTCCTGGTAAGAGCATTGAGATATCTCCTTGGATTTCCAATGTCACGACCCATACCAACAAAAGAAAAGGAGAAGTGAGTAGTGGATCCAAGAGGGTTGCATTCAACGATGAGATTGAAGGAAAAGAATTTGAAGATCATCGTGCCAATGTCAAAAAGCTTGTTGATCCCAACCTTCACGTGGCTGAAAATGAGCAGTTAGCAATGCCCAAAGTGCCATACCAGCAAACACTGCCTTTTGGTCTTCATTGCCAACAGTCCTGGTTTGCTTATCATCCAAATCAATAAGCCCAAGGCCCGAGATATCGAAATCAACGTCAAAATCAGCTTAGGCCCCAAACTAACTTAGAAAGAAGAAATACTCCTCGTCATCCAATCGTCATGACATATAGCCAACTTCTGCAGCCTTTGATTCAAAACTCGTTGGTGGTTCCCAAGTCTCTTAAGTCGGTTCCACAACCTTACCCACCCGGGTATGACCCAAATGTGCAATATGGATATCATGTTGGATCAGAAGGGCACTCAACTGAAGATTGTGACGCTTTCAAAGTCAAAGTACAACAACTGGTTGACAGCAGGTACATAGCCTTTCAAGAAGGAAGCTTGGTGGTGAATGTGAACCTATCGCCCAGATAAGTGCGAAGACCTCAAGGGGTGTCTCCCGAAATTAATGAATCAAGTTTGAAGAAGTCAATTCCCTAAAGCTGGCAATCATTTGGTTGTTTCAGCATTTCTTTCGTAATGTTCTTGCATGTTGATTGTTAGTTGCTTTTAAGCATTGTTGTTTTCTTTGAATTGGTAAGATTAATGAAATGTTTATGCATCTTTTGAATTAATCCATTTGTATTCACTCGTTTTTCATTTATGCTAAAAAAAAAACTTCTCTCATTCACTTTTTTTTATCAAACTGTTATGTTAACAAAGATTGGAAGGAGGATGATGAAAACGAAACACCTGAAATTGTTTTGGTACGCTTTTGAATAAAACCTTGTCGATGATGTAAGGCATTGTTTCAAATCCCCAAACACTGAAGAGATAAGGAGTTAATCACTTTGAGCCTAGAAGTTGGTGTTTCTTTCGGATCTAAAACCTTTAATCTTAACCTGGGGCAGGGTAGTTGTGTTCAAATAGTTTGACCGTGCATTCGATCTTTCAAAAAAAAATCGTCCATATGTACGCCCTCCAATTAGGTTTAACCACATGTTATCCTTCGCGCACATGTTGAGGTGTCGAAGAAGTTGAGAAAAGCTAAAATTAGTGTTGGTTGATCCTCATCCACCAATAACCTGGCAGTCAACACGTAAAAAAAAGGTCCGCTAAGTCAAACACCACAAAATGACTTAGGCAAAAGTCAAGGCATCCTGATGGACCAAAAGCTTCAAAGAAGCGGTCCAGGAAAAATCAGGGATAAAGAAAATCAATCAAAAGAGGTCATTAAATCCTCAACAAAAATAAAATAAGGTGACTGCCATTTCAAGAAAATCTCACCTTGAATCCTCATTTTCACTTTCGCATATTCGAAGTCGAATGCGTGTATTGAATTAACTGAACATAGGAACTGGAGATCATCAAGAAGAAGGGGTGGGTAAAAATATATTTTGAGCCTTATATCCTTTTGTTTCGAAAAAACCGTGAACCAGACCATGTTACAATCCTTAAAAGACCTAACTGAGGCAGAGTTTATTCTGAAAGCATACTACAACGAGGTTGTGTTAACCTGACTCCAAATGATTTTTGTTAACCATTTGATGGCACAGACTTACATGTTGTGAATGACTTGATCATCATTGTGTTCTTATCAATGACTCGTTCATTGTATTTCACCCATTCATATCAATAAACTTTGATTTCAAATTTTTGCATAAGCATTGAATTAAAATTACCATTTTTGAATGAACAATCTTATTTGCGAGTCAACACTTAGCATCAAAGAAATTCCAACAATATACAGTTGAAGAACTTGATAAAGTGAAAGAAGTCTTGTCAGGGGAAAATCACTTTGAGTACCGGACAATCCAAGCCAATCACCCTAAGGGTCATCTAGCCAAGAGTAATTTGCTTCAAGACTCAGACAGGGGCAAGCCACCTCAGAAGCTCATTGAGTCCAACAAGCCAAGGACAGTCAATCAAAAGTCTATCGTCCCAAGATTTCGTTAATCAGGGGTAGACCACTGCAAGTCTCAAGCACTTGGGGCAAGCCATCTTGATATCGTCTCATGTCAAGGGTAGCGGGGTATTCGTTACCATTAGAGATATTGACTAAATCCAAGGTAAACCATACAAGTCGAGTCGCCACCACACTTCTATTTATCCAAAGGAATGGTTAGAAAGCGAACAAAAACCTAAAAGTTTTATCAAATCAAAAACTAGTAAAAATGTCAGAGATTTGTGTAAGGGGGTTGGTTATGCAATGGGAAGGTTTTAAGCACCCAAAACATCCTAGGTACTCCTAGGGAGCCCTTTTCATAAGTGTTGTTCTAGTCTAAAGGGTGTAGGTATATCTAAAGTACTATTTACTAAAAGGAAGGTTAAAGTAAAATGACTCGCAAGGATGTCGCATCCACTGCTTACGTATCTCATCTGAGTATGAGAATCAGAGTCTTCGTAGCTCGGCTACCTATGGGTTAAAGAGAAGTGTGCTCGGTAAGACGTCGCGTTTTATGCCTACGTATCTCATCTGGAATGAGAATCAAAGCAAAACGTAGTTCGGATAACTAGGAGTTAAGGATTGCCATCTGAACATGGACTTACAAAAGAAGACACCAGCTGTGTCAAAGGAGGGTGGGCAGTGTGTTCAACGTCCTAGCAGTAGGTGTCGCAACTCGCTGAATCGAGTCTTAGGCAGTTACCTCTTTGCAATAGAACGGACTGACATGCCACAAGATCGGAGACGCACGGAAGGTCTAAAAATGGGGAAGCTCTGCTCTAGAGTTGTCATGCAATATGGACCTATGTGTTAGGATTTACAAAGGGGAACATCTACCTAATGTTAGCATGCAAAGAATAAGGGAATTCTACCTATGTTATCATACAAAGGGTTCTACCTAATGGGTGCTACCTAAACGGAACAAGAGTCGACAGATGGAGCGCGGAGAGGAGTTATGGATAAGGGTAGATGGCGATGTCGGAGGCAATCGACTTACAGGTAGATGGCGATGCCTGAGGCAATCGACTTACAAGAGGATGGATGAATGCATGCTGGTTCTGTTAAGTTTTGAAAATGATTACTCGACGTTGGATCGAGCTTTTGATCTTATTTTAAAATGGTTATCGGATGTTCATTTTAATTCTTGTATTAACAGGTAACTAAAGAAATAAAGAAATAAATATTATACACTTTATGGAAGAGGGGTACATTTGTTATGAATGGGGATTGTTCATGGCAAACAAACAATAAGAATATATGCCTCATACACATACAAGTAGGCAACAGTTATCAATCAGATCGGATAAATAAACAATATATAATCAAACCAAAGAATCAAATAATGGAGCATTTAAACAATGCATGGGAGTATGAACATGTTAAATAATCAAGCAATAGAAAGCATGAATGAGAGAAACAAGTATAAAAGATAACAGATGAATCAAACAGATGAAAATATGCACACGAAGGGTCCACTGAATAATTTAATCAGGACATGAGGTAAGGACCAAATAAAATCAAGGTAAAAGGCCTCTAATACATGGCATATGAGATGAACGAGGGAGGATCAAAAGATCTCTTCAATTGCCATAAGCAATCCCTAAGTCAAACATCGATCATAAAGAAGTCAACTGAAAATTCAAGTCAACTTAAAAAATAACAAATAAATAGAAAATTAATCAAGAAAATTATGAAAAAATTAAACTAAATAAAGTGGGGTCAGGACATCATCATCCCCCAAAAAGATTTTAAAAATAATGAAAATTGGCACGTTAATTAATTAAAACAAAACATAGGTCAAACCAAAAGTCAATTAATAAGACTAGGTTAGAAATAAATCAAGAATAAATAGTAAATTAATCAAGAAAATTATGAAAAATTAAAATAAATAAGGTGGGGTCAGGATATCATTATACACCAAAAAGATTTTAAAAATAATGAAAATTGGTATGTGAATTAATTAAAATAAAACATAAGTCAAATTAAAAGTCAACCAACCAAACTAGGTCAAAAATAAATCCAAAATAAATTGAAAACGTGAAATAAAATTCCAGGAAAAGGTCAGGTTGATCGTGAGACAGTGGTCAACCTTCATCCTAAAAATCAAATGCTAACAATAATTTTAAGTCATAAAAATAAAATCAATAAAAAAGTGTGTTAAAATGGACCATTTAGAAAAAATAATTAAAATAAAATATTAATATTAAAAAAATACGAAAATAAAAATTATATAAAATTAAATAAAACGTTAAGAAAAGTGAAAAATATTTTTGGGTAATTTTATGGACGAAGAAAATATTTTAAATAAGAAAAAGAAATATGAAAATGGAAGGATTAATGGTGATGAACATGGTAAGCAAGCGTAGATATATCAAAACATGACCACGGAAGAGATGATTACCTAATGAAATATAGAAGTGGAATGAAACCTGATGTGTGATGAAGCTTTGCCTCCTTGCCACGAAATTCCAATGCTCATTTAGGGTTAGGGTTTCAGCTTCTTAAATAGGGTGGATTAGGTGTTCTCATGGGCTTTTTAATAAGTGATTTATCCATAAGAATAAAAGTGTGAAGTGAGGTGTAAAATATTGTTATTTTGGGCAAAACTTAAGTGAATGGATGTCCAATGCATGGCCAAAAGAGGTAAAAAACATGACTGGTTTGTGCAGCATGCTTAGAAAATCTGATTGGGCCAGTCAGGCCCAAAATCTGCCTAGAAAATCAAGTCATGGTGCCCACTTCAAATGAATGTATCTCTCAAACCATGGATCCAAATGAGATGATTCCAAAAGGATGTGAAAGAGGACATGGCAAGGTACAATTGTTGTGAAGAAAGTATTTTCAAATAATGCCTTGAAGTGCAATAAAACTGGCCAAGAATTCTTGACAAATTTTGAAGACTTTGGACTTAGAAATATTTCTAAGTGTCCTAAAAAATGTCTCACTTTGACTAAGCATAACTTTCTCAATTCTAATCCAAATGGAGCAAACTTTATATCTCTAGAAAGCTTGGAACAAGAGGAACAACTTTCATGTTGGAGAAATTTTCAAATGGAGCTTTTATCTTGATGAAAAATGGGCTTAAAGTGAGTGCAACGATCATGAAAACTTGCCCTAAATGGAAAGTCAACCATTTCCAAATTAAGTAACTTTTCCAATTCCTGATTAAATGATGAATCCATGATCCAACCTTGATCAAATTTCACATGTAGGATCCCCTAGGCATGGATTTTGAGATTCCACTCTCAAAATGTCAGTAGTTGACTTTTCTGGCCCCACAGTTGACTTTTCCCAAACTGTCTGATTCTCGATTCCATTGATCAATTGAAGCACTTCTAGCTTAAAAAGAGCTGATTTTTTGTATGTAGACCCTTGTGGACATATGGAGGGCAATGGAAAAGAGTTTCACCCAAAGAATCATAAATAAACTGATTTTATACCAAACCCTAGTTTTAGGGCAAAATGATCAAGAACTGATTGCACTGATTGCCAATGGATCTTTCTGAGATAATTGTGAATCTTCCTAGGCCAAGATGCCTCTCTAATCATGACATGGATGAGCTCCTCTACTTACAACCAAACATTTCCTGTTGCAGGTAGCCATGAAACCCTAATTTCTGATTAAATCCAGATGAACACTCTGATAGCTTTGAATCCTTCACTGATGAACTGAGGACCATAATAAGATACTTGGACCCCCCTGAGACCCTTGAGACTTGTATACTTAGAAAATGAAGTCCAATTCTCAATCTTGCTTTGTGTGGTCTCCTTCTGTTAAGGAGTGATCGATCAAAACCTGATCTCCATGTCACTAATGCAGTATGCAATGAGTATAACCTAATATGATGCTAATGAAGTGTGAAACATAATCCCATGCTTCCAGGAAAAATGAAGGGTAAATTTTGGGGTATTACAGCAAGCTGTCTCAAACTCACTTTCAAGGTGAACATTTTCAAAGACCCAACAAATTGGGGCAAGATGAGCCATGGAGGGGCAGAACCTTTTTCTTCATGCTTTCAAACTACTCAAACAAATTCTGCCACACGTCAACAACTATAGAGTTTAAGACGAGTGCCCGAAAGTTATGCTAGCATGATTCTTTAATCCTCCAAAAGAATCCCATTGGCTAAGTTATGGCTATCAAACTTGATAGAATTCTCCTTTGACAACATCTATCACAAAATATTTGGTTGAGTTCTCGGTGTTAAGGAATCATGATATCCATAAAAAGCCTCTACAACTCCCAGTCCACTCAAGTGTCAGCATTCTCATAATCATGATCATTCATATATCATGCATAAAAAAATTAAATCATGCAGGTTCAAAATGCACTTTGTACTCATGTGTGTGGCCCCTTCGGTCCCGTTATTGATTGTTATCTCTTGACCCAAAGACCAGTTGTCACTAGTTTTGTTTCAGAAGTTCAAATCGTCATTGGCATCTCCAAAATTCAGTCATTACTGGCATTATTATCAAAAATCCAGTGGTTACTAGTATCTCTTTTTGAAAAAAATCCCATAGTCCTTGGGATTTATTTCAAGTCCAGTTGTTGCTGGGAAACTCTAGTGTAATAATGAATATTTTACTATTTCCTTTGGTCAAGTCCAATTGTTGTTGGCACCTACCTGTTAAAAGTTGGTTGTAATCCATTGCTTACAGTCAAAGTCCAATTGTTGTTGGCACCTACCTGTTAAAAGCTGGTTGTCATCCATTGCTTATGGTCAAAGCCCAATTGTTGTTGGCACCTACCTATTTAAAAGCTGGTTGTAATCCATTGCTTACAGTTAAAGTCCAATTGTTGTTGGCACCTACCTGTTAAAAGCTGGTTGTCATCCATTGCTTATGGTCAAAGTCCAATTGTTGTTGGCACCAATCCGTTAAAAACTGGTTGTAATCCATTGCTTACGGTCAAAAGTCCAATTGTTGTTGGCAAAATCCGTTAAAAGTTGGTTGTAATCCATTGCTTACGGTTCAAAGTCCAATTATTGTTGGCACGTACAGAGAGTTTGAATACCCTGTCTTTCCTGCCGGTTCTGTGAAAGTCATGTATGATTCATCATCTTGAGGAATTCCCAGAAGCTTTGAGGTTTTTTTTCGTGTTAGAAAACTCCAATAATGATGTTTTTGTTCGATTTCTTTGTAAAGAATCATCGTAGCCTTTTGCGTGGATGATCTACTTATAAGAAGACTCCTGCTTATCTTTGTTTTGCATAAATTCCCTGTTGGGGATCTCAAAAATCTGTGATTGGATAAATTTCTTGTGAGAAATCTCCAGAACTATCAGATGAATTCTAAAGTGTTAGGTCATGTATGAACCTATTGATGAAACTTGCTTTGTATGTTTTCCAATATTCTCAGGTCATGTATGAACCTATTGATAAAACTCATTTTGATTTTTCCCAAGTGATGTCAGGTCATGTATGAACTTGTTAATTGAGCACTCTTTGAATAGTCAAGTGTTGTCAGGTCATGTATGAACCTGTTATTGAAAATTCTTTGAATGTTCCTGTTTTGTTAGGTCATGTATGAACCTGTTGTTGAAAAATCTTTGAATGTTCCAGCATTGTTAGGTCATGTATGAACCTGTTGCTGTTGAGACTTTATTCCAGTATTACCAGGTCATGTCTGAACGTGTTTTGAAGAATCTTTTTCTTTGATTATTCCAGTGTTGTCAGGTCATGTATGAACCTGTTGCTGAACCTTTTGTTCCAATGTTGTCAAGTCATGTATGAACTTGTTGTGGAAATTTTCTCAAAATGTTCAAGTTGGTCATCAGGTCATGTATGAACCTGTTGGTATACTCTTTTTGAATTTTTCTGAGTTTGTTAGGTCATGTCTGAACCTGCTGTCAAAACTTCTTGATATTCCCCAGCATTGTCAGGTCATGTATGAACCTGCTGTTGAGCTTTCATTCCAGTATTACCAGGTCATGTATGAACCTGTTTTGAAGAATCTTTCTCTATGATTGTTTCAGTGTTATCAGGTCATGTATGAACCTGTTGTAGAAATTTTTCTTATTCGGGTTTAGTAAGTCATGTGTGAACTTACTGCCGAAATCTCTTGTATTCTAAGTGTCGTTCATCGAATTTCACTTTGAGTACTCTCTAGTGTGTGTCTGATTCTCCAGCAGGATTGTTTTCCCCAGTGAGTTGGTTTTTGCCATTTGTCTGTCTCCCTGTGGACCATCAGCATTCCCCACAGATTGGTCTGTCTAGTAGCATCTCCCGTTAAGGGTTCACCATATCCCTAGCAGATAAAAATTACAAAAAAAGAGAATCTTGCATCCATGCATATCATATCATAGCATTTTCATTTCAGGATCGAAATCAGGGTTTTCTTAGTATTTAAATATCTTCTCCTATGATCATGTGAAGGTCGTCCTACTTCATATTCTCTGGTTGAAGATACTTAAATAGGGGCAATTGTCACACCCCGATTTTGACCCTGGTATTCATATCATTATTTCATTCATTTTCTTTGTTCCTCACGATTTTGTTTCCTCTAACATGGTCCCCCCCTTTTGTTTTTGTGAGCATCAAGTGGCCTCTTCTTCTGTTATTGTTGCACCTTGTTGTATTTTGCGCATTCAAGGCGAAGTTCTGCTGTTAACATATTTAGATACATAGGCACATTCCGCGTCGTTGGTAATCATGAAATTAGAGTTTCATGGCTACCTGCAATAGGAAATGTTTGGTTGGAAGTAGAGGAGCTTATCCATGTCATGATTGGAGAGACATCTTCGCCTAGGAAGACTCACAATTATCTCAGAAAGATCCATTGGCAAGCAGTGCAATCAGTTCCCAGTCAATTTTGCCCTAAAATTAGGGTTTGGTATAAAATCAGTTTATTTCTGATTCTTTGGGTGAAATTCTTTTCCATGGCCTTCCATATGTCCACATACACACTTTAAGCCCATATTCCATCAAGATAAAAGCTCCATTTGAAAATTTCTCCAACATGAAAGTTGTTTCTCTTGTTCCAAGCTTTCTAGAGATGTAAAGTTTGCTCCATTTGGATCAAAATTGAGAAAGTTATGCTTGGTCAAAGTGAGGCTTATTTTTAGGACACTTAAAAAAAATTCTAAGTCTAAAAATCTTCAAGTTTGTCAAAACGTCTTGGCCAGTTTTCTTGCACTTCAAGGCATCATTTGAAATTATTTTCTTCACAACAATTATACCTTGCCATGTCTTCTTTCACCTCCCTTTGGAATCATCTCATTTGGATCCATGGTTTGAGAGATACATTCACTTAGAGTGGGCACCATGACTTGAAATTTCTAGGCAGAATTTGTGCCAAACTTGCCCAACCAGTTTTGCAATGGTGTGACACGATCTTGAGGGCCATTTTCATCTTCTTCCACTCATCATTTCCACTCATGCTCAACATGAAACATGCCAAGCTCCATGATATCTTTCTACTGTTTACATTATCTCATTAATTGGTGATTTGATCATCAAGTTATATGGCCACAAAGTCACCACTTTGAAATGTTTCTGTAGGTGTTTAATTGGCTGCATTGTATGGTAAAACACTAGCTGGATTCTAAGGTCTTGACTGATGTCATGACATGCTGTGAAGGTGTTGTGTGACTGCATTGTAGGTTAGAATATCTAACTGTACTCTGATGTCTTGACTGATGTCATGACACACGTGAGTAGTTTACTGCAGGATTAGCTAATACAAGATTTATTGAATGTCAAATTGGATGTGGTGACATTCATCCCTGTCAGCAGATACTAAGGAATAGAACAGTTGGTGTACTGTTAGAACTCAGTATTTATTTTCAATCTGGTTATCAAGGAAATACCAGATCTGGCATAAGGCCTACTGTCTGAATGTCAAACTGGATGTTATGACATTCATCATTGACAACATATACTGAACAATAGACAGAGTGGTGTTCTGCTACACTTTAGTATATTTCTCAGTCTGTTCTTCAAAAGGATAACAGAACTGACTGAAGGCTAAGTGTGTAAATGTCAAATTGGATGCTTTGACATTTATTAATGTAAGTTGTTACTGTAGAATGGACAGATTGGTCCTGTACAATTCAACAAATTTGTACAATCTGTTTTCAGAAGAAAAAAATAGACTTAGCATATGGTCCTTGATGTCAAGCTGAATGTTGTGACATTCATTCCTGACAGCATATGCTATATTGTAGGTTGTTTAGTTTTTCTGTTTCAGCTTTTTCTCAGGCTATTCTTCAGGGATTCAACAGCTGAGAGAAAATCCAGGAAATCAACAACCAAGCTACATTTAATGAACCTAACAAATAGCCTATTTGTTAGTAACCTAGATGTGGAATTTAGGGAAACTCGGGTGACCTTAAATTCAGGAGAATACAAGTGCAAGGCCCAAGTACTGCAATATAAAAAGGAAGTCATTCCTTCATTCAGAACTGGGGATTTTGAGGCGTGAAGATTTAGTGTGTCCATCATACTTCACTGCTGTATTTTTGTGAGTCTTGTATTAGACATATCTTGTAAACCAAGCTATTATCACGTAGATGATTGCTTTGGTATAGGGTGTTCATTGAGTTGTAAGTGTTGTGTCACTCTAAGCTTTTAAGCGTGAGTGCTGTGTATCTTGATTAAAGTTGTTAAGCACAATCAAGAGTTGTTTGAAGTGTGACTTCAAAATTGTCTTTAATATTGATTAAAGGTAGTAATCATTGAGGTGATTGAGGGGAAGTGAGTAGGAACTTTGATCTTAGTGTAAGATTGAAATTGCATTGGGTAGGGATTAAGTGAAGAGTTGTAAACGGGTGAGTTTAGCTTTGAATTAATACTACTAATAGTGGATTTCCTCCCTGGCTTGGTAGCCCCCAGACGTAGGTCATGTTGGACTGAACTGGGTAAACAATTACTTGTGTTATTTACTGCACTTACTTTTAAGTTCTGCATAATTCTTGTCTGTGCAGAATTGGATGTCATAACAACCCGTGTGACATCGAAAGTCTGATAACTAGAATTTCAATTGGTATCAGAGCAGGCACCCTGCCTGTTAATTTCTGGGTGAGATCTAGGGAAGTTACTTTCTAGTACCATGGACAGGGATATAGGACACTCAAATAGACCACCCATGTTGGATGGCTCTAACTATGATGACTGGAAGCCTCGTATGATAACCTTCTTAAGGTCTCTAGATAGCAAAGTCTGGAGAGCTGTCAATAAAGGATGGGAACATCCAACGAAGACAGGTGAAGATGGAGTCAGTGTGCAAATTCCTGAAGAAGAGTGGGACAAGGAGCAAGAGGCATTAGCCCTTGGAAATTCTAAGGCCTTGAATGCATTGTTCAACGGAATCAGTAAGAACATCTTCAGGCTGGTGCACCACTGTGAGCTAGCTAAGGAAGTTTGGGATACCCTCAAGATAACCCATGAAGGTACTTCCAAGGTGAAGATGTCCAAACTTCAGATGCTGACCACCAAGTTTGAAAATCTGAGGATGAAAGAGGATGAGACTATTCATGACTTTCACATGAATATTCTTGAAATTGCAAACACCTCTGGTGGACTAGGTGAGAAAATGGTTGAAGAGAAACTTGTAAGAAAGATTCTCAGGTCCTTGCCTAAGAGATTTACTATGAAGGTCACAGCCATAGATGAGGCTCAAGACATCTGCAATATGAAGGTGGATGAGCTCATTGGTTCTCTCCAAACCTTTGAAATGGGCTTGTGTGAGAATGCTGAAAAGAAGAACAAAAGCGTAGCTTTTGTATCTAATACTGAAGAGGAGTCAGAAGCAGGATATACTGGAGGTGATGAAAGCATATCAGAAGCCATAGCCATGCTTGGGAGACATTTCAACAAGTTCGTGAAGATGATTGATCAAAGAGGTAGACCTAATGTCAAGAACATCTCGTCTGACATCAGGAAAAGATCAACTTCTGAAGAAAAGTTCAACCAAGGCAAGGGAATCCAGTGTCATGGTTGTGAAGGGTATGGACACATTAGAGCTGAATGCCCTACTTACCTCAAGATGAAAAAGAAGGGGCTAGCTATCACATGGTCTGAGGGAGATTCTGAAAGTGAATCTGAAGGAGAATCTGCTAAACATGTCACTGCACTAACAAGTGTTTGTGCCACTGATGATGACTCAAGTGCAGATGAACTGACCTTTGATGAACTTGCTGCAGCTTATAAGAAGCTATGTGTCACCAGTGCAGAAGTGCGTGTACAAGGAGAAAAGCAGAAGAAACTCATCAAGGAGCTGGAAGATGAGAGACAGAAGCATCTGACAGTCATAGAGGGTCTAAATGGTGAGATAACCCTGCTGACCTCCAAGCTGGATCATCCATCAGAATGTTGAATAAAGGAACTGACACCTTGGAAGAGATTCTAAAGGTGGGACAGAAGTCTGGAACCACATCTGGTTTAGGCTTTGTGAAAAAATCCTCAGCTGAACTCAAACGCCCAAAGGATAAAGTTCAGAAATTCAAGCGGAGGTCACATCCAATGTCTCAACATCGGGGAACCAGGATGAATAATCATCAGAAGAGGAAATTCTAGAAATGGAGATGTCACCACTGTGGTAGGCTTGGGCATATAAAAGCCTTATGCTACAGGCTTCATGGTTACCCGAACCAAGCCCCTCATGTCAGGCCTAAGCATAAGACATATAGGCACTATGTCCCAATCAAGAAGCGACAATGGTATGCTAGGTTAGCTCACACAGATCTAAGGGCTTCTACCAGAGAAGACTTGTACTTTGACAGTGGCTGCTCAAGACATATGACTGGTATGGAAAATCTATTGGTGGATATTCAACCTCACACTACCAGCTATGTTACCTTTGGTGATGGTGCTAAAGGAAAAATAAAAGGTGTGGGTAAGCTGGACTGCTCTGGAGTTCCAAAACTGAATAATATGTTGTTAGTAAGAGGACTAACTGCAAACCTCATCAGCATAATCCAGTTGTGTGATCAAGGGTTCTATGTTCAATTTACTAAGGAACTATGTATTGTGACAAATGGTGACAATCAGGAAGTTATGAGAGGATCCAGATCCAAAGATAACTGTTATCTGTAGGAACCTAAAGTCTCAAACTTCTCCACAATCTGCTCCTCAGCCAAGGAAGAACAGGAGGTGAAGCTGTGGCATAGACGCCTTGGACATCTCCACTTATGGGGAATGAAGAAGATCATATCCAAGGAAGCAGTCAGAGGAATTCCAAAGCTGCTTATTGATGAAGGAAGAGTCTGTGGAGAATGCCAGGTGGGCAAGCAAACCAAGATGTCACATCCGAAGCTGGGACATCCTACAACTTCCAGAGTTCTGGAACTGTTGCACATGGACTTAATGGGACCTATGCAGGTTGAAAGTCTGGGTGGAAAGAGATATGCATACGTGGTGGTTGATGACCATTCCAGATACACGTGGATAAGCTTTATCAGAGAGAAGTCAGATACATTTGATGTCTTCAAAGACCTGTGCATCAGACTTCAAAGGGAAAAGGACATTTGTGTTGTCCGAATTAGGAGTGATCATGGTACGGAGTTCAAAAATTCCAAGTTTGATGAGTTTTGCTCGTCTGAAGGAATAAGTCATGAGTTCTCCTCTCCTATAACTCCTCAGCAGAATGGGATAGTTGAAAGGAAAAATAGAACTATTCAAGAATCTGCCAGAGCCATGATTCATGCAAAGAAGCTCCCTATGCACTTTTGGGCTGAAGCTATGAATACCGCGTGCTATGTTCACAACAGAGTCACCTTGAGAAAAGGAACCTCCTCCACTCTGTATGAAATATGGAAAGGCAGAAAACCCACTGTGAAGTACTTTCATATCCTTGGAAGTAAATGCTACATTCTCACAGATCGTGAACAGAGAAGGAAACTGGATCCCAAAAGTGATGAGGGTATATTTCTAGGATACTCCACTAACAGCAGAGCGTACAGAGTGTTCAACTACAGGACCAATGTCCTGATGGAATCCATAAATGTTATTGTGGATGATAAAGAGGAAGGAATCGATGTCATAGAGGATGTTGAAACATTCCTTGACATTTCAACAGACATTCCAGTCAAGTCTGAAGAAGTACAACAACCTCCTCCTGAATGTGAAGTAGATGCAACCACCAAAATGCCATCTATCAGAATTCAGAAAGACCACCCTAAGGATCTTATCATAGGGGATCCCAATAGTGGTGTGACTACCAGGTCAAGGGGAATAAGCTCAAATTCCTGTTTTGTATCCAAGGTTGAACCAAAGAATGTGAAAGAAGCCCTGACTGACGAATATTGGATCAATGCCATGCAAGAGGAACTTGAGCAGTTTAAAAGGAATGAAGTATGGGAGCTAGTTCCAAGACCTGAAGGGACCAACATCATTGGTACCAAGTGGATCTACAAAAACAAGTCTGATGAGAAAGAAGTAATTACTAGGAATAAAGCAAGACTAGTAACTCAAGGATATACTCAAGTTGAAGGGGTTGATTTTGATGAGACGTTTGCACCCGTTGCTAGGCTTGAGTCCATCAGATTGCTGTTAGGTGTAGCATGCATTCTGAAGTTTAAACTGTTCCAAATGGATGTGAAGAGTGCATTCTTGAACGGCTACTTGAATGAAGAAGTCTATGTGGAACAACCTAAAGGGTTTTGTGATCCTAACCAACCTAAGCATGTGTACAAGTTGAGGAAAGCCTTGTATGGGTTGAAGCAAGCACCTAGAGCGTGGTATGAAAGGTTGACTGAATTTCTGACCTCAAGGATACATAAAAGGTGGGATAGATAAAACCTTGTTTGTGAAAGATGAAGACGGCAAAATCATGATTGCTCAAATCTATGTGGATGATATAGTCTTCGGTGGAATGTCAGAACAAATGGTAAAACTTTTTGTTCACCAAATGCAATCTGAGTTTGAAATGAGTCTGGTTGGGGAACTGACTTATTTTCTTGGAATGCAAGTCAACCAAATGGAGGACTTTATGTTTCTCTCCCAAAGCAAGTATGCCAAAAACATAGTTAAGAAGTTTGGTATGGATAGTGCTAGGCACAAGAGAACTCTTGCTCCTACTCATCTAAAGTTAACCAAAGATGATGGAGGGCCTAGTGTTGATCAATGCTTGTATAGAAGCATGATAGGCAGTCTGCTATACCTAATTGCAAGTAGACCTGACATTTCCTATGCAGTTGGAGTGTGTGCTAGATACCAAGCAGAGCCCAAAGTGAGCCACTTGAATCAAGTCAAAAGGATTCTCAAGTACATCAATGGGACTTGTGACTATGGGATGTTGTACTCACATGGTTCTGAGCCTGTACTATCTGGGTACTGTGATGCTGACTGGGCTGGGAGTGCTGATGACAGAAAAAACACATCAGGAGGATGTTTCTTCTTGGGAGACAATCTCATATCTTGGTTCACCAAGAAGCAGAATTGTGTATCTCTGTCCACTGCAGAGGCTGAATACATAGCTGCTGGAAGCAGTTGTTCCCAACTGGTTTGGATGAAACAGATGCTCACTGAGTACAATGTCACTCAAAATGTCATGACGTTGTTCTGTGATAATCTCAGTGCCATCAATATTTCCAAGAATCCCATCCAACACAGCAGGACCAAACATATTGACATTAGACATCACTTCATCAGAGATCTGGTGGAAGACAAGGTGATTACCTTGGAACATGTAGCCACTGAACTCCAACTGACTGACATATTTACAAAGGCTCTGGATGCTACTCAATTTGAAAACTTAAGGGGCAAACTGGGAATATGTCTCTCTGAGAACTTATAGCAACCAATGATGTTTGGGATGTATTGTTTAATATCTCTGCCTATTAAACAATTGGAACTATGCTCTGATTGGTCAACAGATCATAGCTATGCCACTTGCAACAAGTGTGGCAACAAGATGTTAAGGAGATATCCTAACGTGAGGCGGCCTATGCACCTGCAGGAGTTCAAGGACATTGTTCATGTAAGAGTGGTTCTAGATGTCATACACAAAGTCATGGCATCTGATATGGCGGTACCTACTGTAAAGCAAAAGTGGGTGATTACTTGATCAAAGCTGTGAAGCAAGATCAAGTAGGTGCTAACTTGGTTGAAACTGTGAAGTAAAACCAAGTCTGTAATTCTGTCAGTTATGTGTAATTCTGTTTAAGTTATGGTGGTTCTGTAATTTAAAGTGTTGCTTTGGCAACATTTTTGACAAAAAGGGGGAGTAACAGACAGGTGATACCCCAGGACAACAGATTATTTTGTTAAAACAGATATTCATGACAGAGTCATGATTCCCTCCCCTGCAGCTGATGTGTGATGAAGTTTTTATTTAACTTCTGTTTGTGTGTTGATGTGTGTGTGAAGTTTTATTTAACTTCCATGTGTGTGAGTGTGCTGCCACTCCGAGTGTATTAGCTAGGTCTATTTCCTGCTAGATGTGTGATTTCCGCTGCTATGAACTCTGTTGTGGGATCAAAGTGTTTTAGCCAAAAATTTGCCAAAGGGGAGTTTGTAGGTGTTTAATTGGCTGCATTGTATGGTAAAACACTAGCTGGATTCTAAGGTCTTGACTGATGTAATGATATGCTGTGAAGGTGTTGTGTGACTGCATTGTAGGTTAGAATATCTAACTGTACTCTGATGTCTTGACTGATGTCATGACACACGTGAGTAGTTTACTGCAGGATTAGCTAATACATGATTTATTGAATGTCAAATTGGATGTGGTGACATTCATCCCTGTCAGCAGATACTGAGGAATAGAACAGTTGGTGTTTTGTTAGAACTCAGTATTTATTTTCAGTCTGGTTATCAAGGAAATACCAGATCTGGCATAAGGCCTACTGTCTGAATGTCAAACTGGATGTTATGACATTCATCATTGACAACATATACTGAATAATAGACAGAGTGGTGTTCTGCTACACTTCAGTATGTTTCTCAGTCTGTTCTTCAAAAGGATAACAGAACTGACTAAAGGCTAAGTGTGTAAATGTCAAATTGGATGCTTTGACATTTATTAATGTAAGTTGTTACTGTAGAATGGACAGATTGGTCCTGTACAGTTCAACAAATTTGTACAGTCTGTTTTCAGAAAAAAAAAAACAGACTTAGCATATGGTCCTTGATGTCAAGCTGAATGTTGTGACATTCATTCCTGACAGCATATGCTATATTGTAGGTTGTTTAGTTTTTCTGTTTCAGCTTTTTCTCAGGCTATTCTTCAGGGATTCAACAGCTGAGAGAAAATCCAGGAAATCAACAACCAAGCTACATTTAATGAACCTAACAAATAGCCTATTTGTTAGTAACCTAGATGTGGAATTTAAGGAAACTCGGGTGACCTTAAATTCAGGAGAATACAAGTGCAAGGCCCAAGTACTACAATATAAAAAGGAAGTCATTCCTTCATTCAGAACTGGGGATTTTGAGGCGTGAAGATTTAGTGTGTCCATCATACTTCACTGCTGTATTTTTGTGAGTCTTGTATTAGACATATCTTGTAAACCAAGCTATTATCACGTAGATGATTGCTTTGGTATAGGGTGTTCATTGAGTTGTAAGTGTTGTGTCACTCTAAGCTTTTAAGCGTGAGTGATGTGTATCTTGATTAAAGTTGTTAAGCATAATCAAGAGTTGTTTGAAGTGTGACTTCAAAATTGTCTTTAATATTGATTAAAGGTAGTAATCACTGAGGTGATTGAGGGGGAGTGAGTAGGAACTTTGATCTTAGTGTAAGATTGAAATTGCATTGGGTAGGGATTAAGTGAAGAGTTGTAAACGGGTGAGTTTAGCTTTGAATTAATACTACTAATAGTGGATTTCCTCCCTGGCTTGGTAGCCCCCAGACGTAGGTCATGTTGGACTGAACTGGGTAAACAATTACTTGTGTTATTTACTGCACTTACTTTTAAGTTCTGCATAATTCTTGTCTGTGCAGAATTGGATGTCATAACAACCCGTGTGACATCGAAAGTCTGATAACTAGAATTTCAGTTTCCTTGCTTGCCAAACCAGCCATGTTATGCTGCACAAACCCAACCCATGTTTTGTTACCTCATTTGGCCATGCAGCAACATTTCCACTCACTTAAGTTTTGCCCAAAATAACAACTCTCACGTGCCCTCTTTCTACACCTCACCAAATGTCACCCAACTTGCATTGTTTTGCTCATGGACAATCAGATTATTTTAGGGCCCATTAAGGCATTAGACCCACCATATTTAAGCCATAAACCCTAAATGAAAGGAAGGCATTGGAATTTTCGAGCAAAGCAAGGCAAGTTCATTGGAGAGCAGACTTTATTTCTCAGCAAGGTTCTTGAGTTGAAGTCTTGAAGCACCAAGATAGCAGCATCACCTTCTTCTATTCTCTCCACAGTCAAGAGGCAGTGGACCAAGCTTCCACTAGGTAACTTCCTTGCACCATTTCCATAGCTATGTTGTTGATACATTTGTGCTCAATATCACGCTTGTTCCATTACCATGCTAATCATGCTTATGCTTGCTTCTGAAGTCCTCAGCATGAGGCCATGTTCATGTTATTGATTTGTGTTGTTGGCTTTTTGCTCATATCCGTGTCCATGTTGACACTTTGTTGTCAACTTTTCTCCATGATTAAGCTACTGTTTCACTTAAACAAAGATACCATGTTAATCCTTGCATTTCATACTTGAGATCTGGGCTTTATTTCGTGTGTTTTGATGCACTATGGTGGTCGCATTTTGGTGTTGAAGTTTGAAGAAAACCACTGCATTTTCTGCGTTTTTGTTGCATGGCATGGCTAGGGTTTTGTTTAATGAAGAAGACGACCACGTGTCGTCTTGAGAACCATCGGATCCGTCGCGTATGTTTTAATCCTGGCCATCTATTTGTTTTTTGTCTTTTAGTCACTTAAGTAAACTTGACCAATTGATGTTATGTCACATGTTATTTTTAATAAAATGTTATTTAAGTGTCACACCTGGTTTAAGTGGTGACTTGGGTCGTGGGCCTTCCACTGTTCGTTTTCCACACCCCCTTTTTCCTGGCCCATCAGCACTAATACACTTCCATTTCCATTTTCTTTTTAATTCACATTTATTTTCTGTTTTGATTTTTATTGATATAAAATATTTTCTTTGTCCATAAAATTATCCAAAAATATTTTCCATTTTTCTTGGTGCCTTATTTAATTTTATTTAATTTTTATTTTTGCATTTATTTAATATTGATATTTTATTTTAATTATTCATTCCAAGTGGTTCATTTTAGCATACATTTTTTTATTGATTTTATTTTTATAACTTAAAATTATTTTCAGCCTTTGATTTTTGAGATGAAGGTTGACCACTGTCCCATGGTCAACTTGACTTTTTCTTGGATTTTTATTTCACAATTTGCCATTTATTCTTGATTTATTGTTAACCTAGTTTAGTTGGTTGACTTCTAGTTTGACCTCTGTTTTATTTTAACTAATTCATACACTAATTTTCATTATTTTTAAAATCTTTTTGGGGGATGATGATATCCTGACCCCACATTATTTAGTTTAATTTTTTATAATTTTCTTGATCAATTTGCTATTTATTCTTGATTTATTTTTAACCTAGTCTTGTTGGTTGACTTTTGGGTTGACCTTTGTTTTCTTTCAATTAATTCATGTACCAATTTTCATTATTTTTAAAATATTTTCGGGGGATGATGATGTCCTGACCCCACCTTACTTAGTTTAATTTTTCATAATTTTCTTGATTAATTTGCTATTTATTAAGTTGGCTCGATTTTTCAGTTGACTTCTTTATGATCGATGTTTGACTTAGGGATTGCTTATGGCAATTGAAGAGATCTTTTGATCCTCCCTTGTTCATCTCATATGCCATGTATTAGAGGTCTTTTATATTGATTTTATTTGTTCCTTACCTCATTTCTTGATTTAATCATTTCAGTGGACCCTTTTTGTGCATCTTTTCATCTGTCTGTTTCATATGTTATCTGTTATACTTGTTTCTTTCATCCATGCTTACTATTGCTTGATTGTTTAACATGTTCATACTTCCCATGCCTTGTTTAATGCTCCATTATTTCATTCTTTGATTCTTTGATTTGATTATATATTTGTTTACTTATCTGATTTGATTGATATCTGTTGCCTACTTGTATGATGATTGAGGCATATATTCTTATTGTTTGATTGCCATGAACCATCCCCATTCATAACAAATGTACCCCAATCCCATAAAGTGTATAATATGTATTCTTTCATTATTTATTCATTTGTTAATACAAGAATTAAAATGAACATTCGATTATCATTTCAAACCTTCATCAAATACTTGATCCAACGTCAAACCATTTTTCATAATAAAAACTCAAAAAATATTAATTCATATTTAAGACCTTTTCAATAAAGATGGAAGTGGAACATGGTGGATACCGTGCACTCCTGAGATTAAGATTCGAGGTGGATGCCTCGCCTATCTTAGCTCTCGCCATCATCCAAATTTATCTATTTTGTTTTCTCTCAAACAGTCATTCTAAAATTTCTCTTAAACGTCCATCAATGCTTGATCCAATGTCAAGTCATTTTCACAACAAAACTCAAAATACTTAATTCCTATTTAAACACTTTTCAATAAAGATGGAAATGGAACGTGATGGATACCACGCACTCCTGGGACTAAGGTTCGAGGTGGATGCCTCGCCTATCTTAGCTCTCGCCATCGTCAAAAATTGGCAATGCGGTTTCTTCAAACCCTTTCTCAATCAAATTCAAAACATTTAATTCTTATTGAACATTTTTGCAAATAATATGGAAATGGAATGTGGTGGATACCACGCACTCCTGAGACTAGGATTCGAGATGGATATCTCGCTCATCCAAGCTCTCGCCATTATTCAAAACACATCAAACCAATCAATTTCTTTTCTCGCGGTCGTGCGATTGACTCTTAAACCTTTTCACAAACGAAAGGTACTTTGTTTCAAAACAATGCAAAGCAATGTTTTTCCACCTGTTTTGGGTAGTCCAACAATGTTTTCGTGGATTTGACACAAAGTAGCTTTCGCTAAAATCGACCAACAAACAAACATTTTTCTACCCAGAACTACGTAAGCCTTGACTTCTCTATTGAGATACGTAGGAGCAGTATTTGTAAATCTTGTCAGGACCATTAATAAAAAACTTAGGTTTAGTCCTTCGTTGAAAATCCAAAAACATCTCTTCTCTCTTCTATTCTTTCTTTCCCGCCTAATAACTTAAAGCCTAACATTTCAAACTAACACTGACGCACACAACTAACCTAATGGTTCCCGTTGAGTACAACGGACGTGAGGGGTGATAATACCTTCCCCTTGCGTAATCGACTCTCGAATCCCGATTTGGTTGCGACGACCATAATCATTGCCGTTTCTTTCTTGAGTTTTATCGATATTTCCCCTTTCCTTTTTAGGAATAAATAAAGTTCGGTGGCGACTCTGTTCAGTCCATCATTGCGAGCATGCGATTGCGCTTCGGTAGGTCGTGTTCTCATTTCCCGAGGTACGACAGTACCCTAATGGTTTGTTATAGTGTAGGTTTAACAGTCACTTCTGATTGTGAATATATGACATGCAACATCATCAGTTTCTAAACAATGTGTTCTAAATCCACTTTTGTGCTAACTATTAGAAGTTCTGAAAGATATTCAATATTGTTGTTGCAATGTTCTTTCTGCTTCTATGCTAATTCACTCTTGAGAAGCTCCTGAGGAGACATTATGTTGCTGCTGCAATGTTCTCTCTGTTCATGCTTCTAGATGTGACTTTGATTACCAAACTTCTGAACAATGGTAAGCTTCTGAAGTTGTGTTACGTAGCTGAAGATTCTAAAGATCTCAGACCAGATGATTGGGGTTATCAAGGATCTGACTGAAGATACTGAAGATCTCAAGCGAGACTACTGACGTTGTCAAGGTTCTGACCAAAGATTCTAAAGTTTATGAATCCAGCTTTATGTTTCTTCATTTCATGATTCATCAATTTTCATTAAAAGTCAATGAACTTGAAGATAAGATCAAATGGGAACGTGATCAAATAGTATATAATACAAATCGAATATCCTTTCCACTACCTGATTTTGTGGGAAAGGACAGTACTGTACATTACATCTGACATTGATTTGATGGGAGAAGGACAATACACAGTATCACTCCTCTCCCATCCAACAGTGGACAACCCCTTTATGATCTTTTCTCTTTTTGCCCTTCATTTTTGACTCTCTGAGGATGACTCATGAGGGGAATGCTCAAGTAAAGGAGACAAAGGCTTTGGCCTTAATCCAGAAGTACAAGGCATTTAAAATGGAAGATGACGAAATAATCGAGACTATGTTCTCAAGGTTTCAAATGCTTGTCGCGTGACTGAATGTTATGGACAAGGGATACTCTACAACTGACCATGTTAAGAAGATTATCATAAGTCTTCCCAAAAAAGTGAGACATGTGGTAACTTCTTTGAAGTTGGCAAAGGATGTGAACAATATCAGTCTTGAAGAACTTGTTATTTCTGTAAGAAGCCACGAGATTGAGCTCGAGGAAAATGAACCTCGAAAGCAAGGTAAATTTGTTACTCTAAAGTTTAAGTCTGAGAAGACAAAAGCTTATCAAGCTGAAGAAGAATTAGAAGAATCTGATGCAGACTTAGAAGATGATGGTGAGCTATCTCTAATTTCAAAGAGAGTCAACATACTCTGAAAACACAGGCAAAATGTTCAAGGAAAGTTCAAAGGAGCCAGAAGGACTGTTGGTCACTTTGATTATTCTTCTGGATAGAAGAAGCAAGGTTCTGGAAAATAAGTTATCTGCTTTGAGTGCAGGGAGCCAGGCCACTACAAAAATGATTGTCCTAACCTGAAAAAGGACAGAAGGCCTAAGAAGAATTTTTCTAAAGGCAAGAAGGGGATGATGGCTACATTGAATGACTTATAATCCAAAGAAGATTATGACGAAGAAAAAGACAATGATTCATTGATGGCAACTACAAGTGTTCCTAAAGTTTATGAAGAACCAGAAGACAAGGTATTATTAGAATCAAAATCCGACTCTGATTCTGAAAAGACATCCTTAATAGATCAGCTGAAACACCAACTATGGTACCTGGACAGTGGATGCTCGTGACACATGACGGGGCAGAAGGTCAATGTTCGAAGATTTGGAACTTAAGTCTGAAGGCTTCGTTGGTTTCGGAGGAAACCAGAAAGGAAAGATCATTTGCTCTAGAACTATTAGTAATGGTAAACTTCCTTTTATTACTAATGTTCTTTTAGTTAACGGTCTGATGTATAACCTTTTATCTATTAGCCAACTTAATGATATTGGTTATGATATCATTTTTAATCAAAAGTCTTGTAAGGTTGTTAGTCAGAAAGATGGTATAATCCTTTTTAACAAAAAGAGAAATGACAACATTTATAAAATTAGACTTTCTGATCTTGAG
Source organism: Lathyrus oleraceus (assembly GCF_024323335.1). Classification (NCBI taxonomy): domain Eukaryota; kingdom Viridiplantae; phylum Streptophyta; class Magnoliopsida; order Fabales; family Fabaceae; genus Lathyrus; species Lathyrus oleraceus. Next base: position 601,367,992 of record NC_066583.1, on the reverse strand, counting down.
GATCAAAATGTAATATGTCTAATGTCTGTTAACAAGGAGCAATGGGTATGACATAGACGTTTGGACCATGTTAACATGAGAAGGATTTATCATCTAAATAAGCTTGGATTAGTCAAAGGTCTACCCAACATGAAGTTCTCTTCAGATGCTCTTTGTTAAGCATGTCAAAAAGGCGAGTTTTCTAAAACATCCTTCAAAGCGAAAACTATTGTTTCTACCTTTAGACCATTAGAAATTCAGCACATTGATTTGTTTGGACCGGCGAAAACTGCCTTTATCAATGGAAAGAAGTGTGGATTGGTCATCATTGATGACTATAGTCATTGGACATGGGTAAAGTTCTTGAAGCATAATGATGAGTCACACTCTGTTTTCTCTACCTTCTGCTCACTAGTGCAAACAGAAATGAACTGCAAAATAGTCAGAGTCAGAAGTGATCATAGTGGCGAATTTGAAAATAAACATTTTGAAAATCTTTTTTATTCAAATGGTATTTCCCATGATTTCTCCTCTCCTAGGACTCCACAGAAAAGTGGAGTTGTAGAAAGGAAGAATAGGACTTTGCAAGAAATGGCTCGCACCATGATTCAAGAAATTGACATGGCTAAGCATTTCTGGGCAAAAGTAGTTAACACAACATGTTATACTCAAAACAGGATTTCTATCAGACATATTATGGGTAAGACTCCTTATGAATAGTGGAAGAACAGAAAGCCCACCATTTCTTACTTTCACCATTTTGGATGTGAATGTTTTATGTTGAACACTAAAAAGAATCTTGACAAGTTTGATTTTAAATCACAAAAGTGTTTATTGTTAGGATACTCTGAACACTCTAAAGTCTACAAAATATTTAACACTAAAACATGAATTGCTAAAGAATCAATTCATGTTAGATTCAATGATAAGCTTGACCCTGAAAAGTCAAAGCTAGTTGAGAAATTTGCAGATCTAAAGGTCAATCTTTCATAATCCAAGGATATTGATTCTGAATAAAAAGACTCAGAAGGAAAAGTTAAAGAATCTGAAGATACGACTCAACTGGAAGTTATCATTGGTCCAACTTATCAGAAGAATAGTAGATCAAGAACCCCTCATTCAAACTAGGAGATAAAAATGCTTATGTCATAACTAGATCTTCATTCAAACCTTTTGAAGAGACTCTTCTAGGTTTGGTATCTCTTATAGAACCCACATCTACTGATGAAGCTCTTCTAGATAATGAATGGACTTTGTCTATGCAAGAAGAACTGAATCAATTCACCAGAACGACGTTTAGGGTCTTGTTCAGAAACCAAAGGGTTTCCATGTCAGTGGAACCAGACGGGTCTTCAGAAATAAGCTCAATGAAAAATGCAATGTTGTCAGAAACAAGGCTCGACTTGTAGCATAATATTATAGTCAGCAAGAAGGTATAAATTGTACATAAACCTTTTCTTCAGTTTCCAGGTTATAGTTTATTCGTCTTTTAATTTTTTTTGCAGTCAATCATAACATCATTCTTTATCAGATGGATGTTAAGAGTGCATTCTTAAATGGATATATTTATGAAGAAGTATATGTGCACCAACCTCCTAGTTTTGAAAGCTCTCAAAATCCTAACTTTGTTTTTAAACTGAAAAATCGATATATGGTCTGAAACAAGCTCTTAGAGCTTGGTATGATAGACTAAGTAACTTCCTTTGGGAAAATAACTTTACTAGAGAAAAAATGGACACAACTCTCTTTTGCAAAACCTTTAAGAATGATATTATGGTTGTGCAAATTTATGTTGATGATATTATTTTTGGTTCAACTAATGTTTCGTTGTGCAAGGATTTTGCTAAGCCAATGCAAGCAGAATTTGAAATGAGACTAATGGAAGAACTCAAGTTCTTTATGGGAATCCAAATTGATCAACGATCATAAGGAACATACGTTCATATACAAAGGAACTTTTTAAGAAGTTTAACTTGTCAGAATGTAAGCAAGCAAAAACTTCAATGCATCCTACATGTATTCTAGAGAAAGAATAGGTAAAGAGTAAGGTAAATCATAAGTTATTCAGAGGTATGATAAGCTCTCTCCTTTATCTAACCGCTTCTAGACCTGATATTTTATTCAGTGTCTGTGTTTTTGATTGCTTCCAATCAGATCCTATGGAAACTCATTTAATTATTGTTAAGAGAATCTTTGGGTATCTGAAAGGTACTACTAACCTTGATTTGTTTTATAGAAAATCAAGTGAATACAAATTAGTACGATATTATGATATTGACTATGCTGGAGATAGATTAGAAAGTAAAATTACTTATGGAAGTTGTCAATTTTTGGGAGATAACCTTATCTTATGGTCCATCAAGAGACAATCAACAATTGCGCTTTCAACAACCGAAGTTGAATATATTGCAGCTTCTGGATGCAACACTTAGATACTCTAGATGAAGAGTCAGCTGGAAGATTATCAGATATCTGAGACTAACATTCCTATTCTCTATGATAATACTTCTGTCATTGTTTATCTAAGAATTCTATCTTGCATTCTATGGCTAAGCATGTTGAAATTAAACATCACTTTTTATGTGACTATGTTCAAAAGGGTATTTTTCATCTAAAATTTGTTGATACATACCATCAATGGGCTGATATCTTTACAAAACCCCTTGCTGAAGATATATTTTTTTTAATTCTAAAAAATTTATTTATGGATTTATGTCTATAGTGAAAAGATGTATTTCAGAATGTTTAAGTCTTCAGAATTCTAGATTAGATTATGAGAATGTTTTTGTTGACTCAGAAACATGAGCTTTCTGAAGTAAGGAAGTTTCATGAATCAGAAAGGTTCTAATCAGAAGCAATCTCATCCATTTGTCTTCCTAATTCTGAACAGTCGTTGCATTAAATGGTTGTCATATCGTTTGATTTCACCTGGTTCTAAGTGGTGACAGTTGTCCCACTTTCTGAGCATGCGTGATAAAAGCGTGACACATTGGGTTTTGCAATTCTTGGAATTAAGTTTATCTCTTACGCTTCCCTTTATGACTGTGTATTTTCACCCTGTCATAATTGCCAAAAAAATTATATAAACCCATTTCACTCACATTTTCACATTATGCGCACAATATTCCCACACTTTCGTCTTTCAAACCTAAAACACCCTTCTTTGCAGATGTTCTTCATCTCCTTCGTCTTTATCAATGGTTGCTCAACAACGATTCAACAACAACTCTCTCCCAGTCACTCAATGGTTGATGAAAGCAATCCCATCATGGAAGGAATACCGGAATTAACTCTACACATTCCTGTCAACAAGTTAATGGTACTCTACGAAACTATTATAAACTTCAAGAATTTGAAAGACAACGGTTTTGATTTCTCTAAAACCATGGAACTTCAAGGATGGAAAACTTTCTTTGAGAGACTAACTGGCCCTGTGTACCCAATTTTTGTGAAGCAATTTTTGGTGCATGTCACTGCTGAAAAGGAAACAATAACTTCCTACGTCATGAAAATGAAGATTGTCATAACTGAGAAAACCATTGTTGATTTAATCTCTCACAATGGAAAAGTCAAAAGAATTCACAGTGCCAAGATCAATGCTAAAAGAGAAGTTGATATCGCTCCTGTCATTTTCAAAGTTGGAACTAACCTTGAGGACAATAAAAGTCCTAGTGTTAATGATTTGACAAACAACCTAATGTCGCATACGCGAAAACAACCGGCGGGAAAAGACACAGAGCCGCCACCGTGCGTTATTTATCCCAAAGGAGGGAAAGGAAACGCTCGAAGTAAAGCTGGAAAGGAATGGTCTTACGACCAGCGATTGCTAGATACGGGAGTCGGTTACGCAAGGGGAAGGTATTAGCACCCCCTCACGTCCGTCGTATTCGACGGGATCCACGCTCAAAAGAATAGAAGAAAGGTTGCTAAAACTGCTCAAAACTGCACAAACTGGAATAGAACACAGACGAAAGACGGAGAAGCGGACTCGGCAGGATGTCGCATCCTGGACCTACGTAGTTTGTCAGAAACAAACATCAGAGTCGACGTAGTTCGGGGGAATAGGGAACGTGCTTGCTAGGACATCGCATCCTATGCATACGTATCTTCTCTAACCAGAGGAAGAATCAAAGCGCTCGTAGCTCGGCTAACGCACGCCGAAACAAAACGCTTAAAAAAGACGCTGAGACGTCAAACGAAACACACAACTGGAAACGGAATGCCAATCGCTGGGCTTACATCCGACTCCGAACAAAGAAACGCAAACAGGAAACCGAATGCCAATCGCTGGACTTACATCAGACTCCTAACAAACAACAAACAAACGGGAAGCCGAATGCCAATCGCTGCACTTACGTCAGACTCCTAACAAACACACAAGGCAGAAGGGTCTCGATTGCAACTAGGGTAAGAGAAAAGGGAGGTCTCGATCGCAACGAGGGCGAGAGAAAAGGATCAAAGTTAGTTGTTAGTCAAACTCGACAAGACATCGCATCTCGTGCCTACGTATCTCATCCGGACATGAGAATCAGAGTTGCCGTAGTTTGGCTAAACTATTTCTATTTGTTTTGTGTTTTTTAGATGAACAACGTCACTACGCAATCTACCAGATGCTCGACCTTGGGAGACTTACTCACCTGTAGTAGAAGGAGTTAACGTGTCCTTAAGAGGGGATAATGTTTGTTTGTGTTTTAGGAAAGCTCACGCAAGAAAGGAAGTCCTAGACGAAGGAACCGTGCTACCTTGATTGACATGCAAACGAGACTATGCGAAGTCTAGCAAACCTAGGGGATACAATCACACCACACAAACACATACATCATGAAGTAAACATACCAACAAGGGGGCTCAAACATCAAGGGTGAGGCTTTAGTCAAGGGGTCATATCAAGCTCGACAAACAAGCCGGGCTTTAGTCAAAGGGTCATATCAACCTCGACAAACAAGCCAACTGGAAGGGTATCTGAGGGCTCTTAACCACTGACATTGACCGTCAGGGTGAGCAGGTGAAAGGTGATGAGGATTGGTCCTCATAGCTCTTAACCCGGGCCTGGGTGAGCTTCAATCAATGAAAACGTGGGAGTCCAGAATGAGGAACTCTATTCCACAATGACTGACTCTATATACAAGATCTTGGGGTGTTTATTCAAATGCATCAACACGTAGTGCGAGCAAGATGAAAGACTCAACTGAATAGCAGGGGATTGATTGCAAATCCCTTCTATCTGCCAATTACCTCTTCACTTAGGAGGACTTGAAGTACATGGCACAAAAGTAAACAAACACAGTCATTGCCTCTTAAGGAGGACTTCAGCCAAATGCCTGCCAAAAGAAACGACAGGGCTTCCAGACTACATGGAGTTAGAGGATGATTACCTAGGTGGTATGCCAACCACAAGCAAATCAAAGTTCAAATAATGAACTTAAAGCAGCTAAAGTACCTGTAAGAAAATCAAACAAGTCAATATTCACATTCAGACAAACCAAACAGACAGTCAACAGTCAGACAATCCTAATATGCACAACAAGTAAGCCATAGAAGGCAAACACTCAAGTGATTCACTACCAAAGGACCTACAAAATAACCAAAGGTTAGTAAACAAGGCAAATAGCAAAGCTCAAATGATGAGGCAACATCAACCATGTAGATGAATGTTTGATCCTGAAATATAAAGCTCAAATTGTGAGTTCAAACCCCTAGGGAAAAGCCTAGGGTCAAATGTAACACCCCGATAAAATAAGATAATTATTTAAATTGAGTTAATAATATATTTATTAATTTAATTAAATAATTGGAATTATTTTTATTATTATTATTGGAATAAAAGTAGAAATCAGTAAAAAGGTTCTATTTGGTAAAAAGAGTTATTTTCACGTGAAAAGGGAAAAGAGACAGAAAAGTGGAAAAGGGCAAAGAAAGCCAGAGAACAAGGGTTGAAGGAAGGAAAAGCTTGAAGCTCAGAGATTTGCCGGATTAACTCAGGTAAGGGGGGTTTATCATCGTTTAATGGGTATTATGGGATAATATGTACTGGGTAGTGATAAACCATTGATTTACCTCTGAATTGGATGATTATGATGAAATTGTGAACTCTTTGGATGAACGAAATTGGGTTACAATTGAGAGGAAATTCGTAGGAATTAGATACAATAGTGTTAGGATTTGTGAGATCGAATAGGTTATAATTCGTGTTAGATGATATGAACGATTATGTGTAAAATTGGACTGTGGAAGGTTGAATTGGATAGATCTCGTAGCAGAGAAGACCATAGCAGATCTGGAAATCTGGTTTCTGGTCATACGCGTATGGCACTAGGCAATACGCGTATGAGATGGTCTGGTACGCGTATGGCACTAGGCAATACGCGTATGGATGAGGAAGATGATGTTTTGAACGTGTTTTGGTCTCTGTTGGTACGCGTATGGGGAAGTGGTACGCGTAGCATACGCGTATGAGATGGTGTTACGCGTATGGGATTTTGTCAGGAGATGGGCCATACGCGTATGGGGTTAGGCAATACGCGTATGGGCAGGATTGTGATTTTCCTGAGCTGTTGTTGTGCAGTTTTTAACTGTTCAGCTGAGTAACGTAATTCAGATGATGTATGATATATTAGGGATCATTTCCCGTTGTTTTGAGTAGTATAGGTATTAGTAGAGTGTGCTAATACTGTGGTTGTTATTTGGCATGATATGATATGCTTATGTGATAAAATACTGATGATGTGTGATGGTATGCATGATGCTGTGAATGTATCAGTTATGTGTGCATTTGTGAATAGACTGTTTTATGGCTTAGAGTGTGAGCATATGTCTATTCTTGAATTGTTGTTGATGATGTAGCATTGCTAGGTGATTAGCATGCATGTTGTGGCCTTTATGGTGGTAGCTAATTCCCATGGTGAGGAATTAGTGATGAGTTATTGTGGATTGTTGTTGATGTTTGCATGCTAGGTGATTTAGCGTGCATAGCATAGCCCTTGGGGTGGTAGCTAATTCCCATGGTGAGGAATTAGTGATGTGAGTCACTAGGTCTCAAATGAGTGGGACTAGTGAGCTTGGTAGCCATACCTGGATTTGGTCGGTGAGGTTGAACTATATGTTCACGAGTAGTCGGTACCGCATGCATGGAGTCTCATTGCATAATATATGTATGTATGGCGTATAATATGAATGGATGTATTCCAATATTATACGTGTGTTTTATGGTTGTTTTGAGTTTGAGTATGATGATGGTGATGATTATGAGTTGATATTGCCGTTGCTGAATATGTGTAATCTGATTAGGGTGATGATATGTGTTATATTACTTAGCATTACATGATATTTTATAATGCTTATTATATCGATTGAGGAACTCACCCTTACAACTATATTTTCAGGTAACGAGCAGTGATTGAATAGAAGCTAGTCCTTGGAGTCTAGTGTAGTCCTTAGTGGGTCATGCTCTGGTAGATGTAACATCGGGATGGGATGTTTTACTATGTTTTCTTTTAGTTGTTGAACAACTTTACATGTAATGTAGTACATGATTTGAATGTTGTTATTTTGTATCCGCTGCGAATTATGCAAAAATGTCTTATTTTGATTAAATAAATGAGCATGACAGGATATTTTGATGATTGGTGTGAAATGATTGTGTGACACCCTTCAGGGCATAATTACTCTGATTGATATTTTATTATTTTAATTAAATATTTGGGGTGTTTTAGAAGGGTGTTACATCAAACGTAAAGCAAAAAGTCAAAACAGAAGCTAATACTCAACATGAATCACCTTTAAACAAGTAAGAACATGTCCTAAAAAGGACCAAATCAAAATCATTAAGAAAAGTCATCTAAGGAGCAAGATATGGCAAAGGCAATTTCAAAGCACACAATTGGTCATCAAGAATACAAATTCCATATTAAAACAGAAATGATTCAAATGAACATGAAATTTTTTATAAGCATACAAAATGTCCAACACAATCATCATGCCAAAAATTAGAATCAACAGAGTTCAATTGACCTAGAAATGAAAATGCACAAGTAGGACATCAAATTGTGTGACACACATTGTCACACCATACAATCATGTGTCTAAAACAGAGATGAAAAATGAGAAAAATGCACAACCAAGCCTCAAAAATCATGCAACATATTGGGAATCAACACATAAAATTTCATGGCATTTGGACAATTATTGAGCATTTCACAATTGAATGAATGAAGCATGTCACATTTGCATACATGTTCGAATAACAATTCACCATCCAAAATCCAGAAATGATAAAATAAGGAAAATCACATCATAAAATAATAGACATCCATACGATCATGTGAGAAAAAATTTGGAATTATTTGGACTTGTTTTCAATTTTTTATGAATTTTACAAATTAACATGGAATAAAATGGAATTAAATGTGAAAACATGAAAATAATGTGAAAATGAATGGAACTGGGAGGAATGCTACCGGCGAGAATCGAATGGAGGTATCAGTCGCATCCAAAACAACGCCGTTTTGGTTATGAGGAATTAAAACGAAAAAATGAAGAAATGCGCTCAGTGGGAATCGAAGGAGGTGTGCCAGCGCTATACCAAACAACGTCGTTTTGGCTTATGAATCCTAGGGTTTTGCAGGCGGCGGCGGGACTGTTCACGCATGGTGGTTTCCACCATCTTCCTCATGAAGACGGTGGCGCTACAATGTCCATCAATAATTTTTTTCCAGATTTCATCAACCAGTACACCAAACGAAAGCTTATCACACGTAGATCACAAATCTAACATCATTTCATCCTAACAATCCATGAATTAGGAGAATCGAAGAAAAACATTTATGCACTCAAACTTTCAATTCAACATATCACAATGAATATTGCACCATTTTTAATTCTAAAAGCATCAGTGTGATCAGCATGGAGAAAGCTATCTAAACATGTGCACAACAACAAGAATTAAGATGTTCGAAAATCACACCTCTTGAAGATCAATCAATGGCAGCAGTGGATTCAAAGGCCTAGTTGTGTCCAAATCTCTTCTATCAACCTTGTTATAAAGTCTGATGTAGAAATTGAAGCTTGAAACGAACTAGATCTCGATTAATTTGCCACTTCCATCTTCATGTTCTTGAGCTTGCACACCTTGATTCTTCACCAAATGCTTCAATCAAGAGCTTGAATTCTACCAAATGATGATCAAGAAACCAGAATATGCAATAAAAATCATGTGTTACTTGAAGAATTTTTGAATTATGATTGAGAGAAATTTTGGAGGGAAAACTTGGATCTAGATCTAGAATGTGAAAACTGAAAAATTATGTTAGGATTAGCCTTTTATACCATGTCTTAATCACATTGCTAATTACACTTAGGCATGGCTAATGAAATTTTAATATAAAATGAGGTGTAGTGCAAATTTGGAAAATTCACCCCATGCATGCAACATGAACGTGAACAGTACCACCTTACCATTCATTACACTTAAAATCCACTTATGAACACCATGGAATGATCAAAAAGCTCATGTGATGCACCAATTTTAAATTCATGATTTTCCCTCCACAAATCACATGCATGGCCAAATGATTATGTGAACAACTTTCATACAATGCAATGTTGGTTTTTGAAAATATATGTCATGAGGAGCATAATGCAAAAAGAGGCACTCCATTTGGAGTTTTAGATCAAAAGTTATGGCTCTTGGAAGTTCCATGCACACTTGGTGATCATTTGCTCATAACTCCTCAACCATTCATCAGATGCTCATGATCTTGGACTTTTTGGAAATGGGAGAGAAAGATCTTCAACTTTCATGTTGGACAAAATTTCATTTGAAGCTTCTTTGATGTTGGAAAGTCAAGTTGAACTTGGTCCCAAAACTTGCCATTTTTGGAAACTTGAAATTACAGGTCACTTTCCATTTTGGGAAACTTTTGATCTGGCTTCAAAATCTTCAATGTAGATGTTTGACATGATGAATAAACTTATTTGGGACATGAATGAAGTGTCTCAAACTATTTCTCCACCTCCTATCCCCTAGTTGACTTTCAGTTGACTTTTATGGGCCCTAGATGACTTGGCAATGCACTGTGGACTTTGAGCCTCTAACACTTGGTCAAGTTGCTTCAAAATGACTCTGAGCTCATATAAGCTCTTGTGAATAATCATGTGGCCTTCATTTCAAGGAAAAACTTGCTCTCTCTGCACAGATGAATTCTCTTGATGCCAGTTCTTATTGATATGATGTAATGCACTATACAGTGTTAATGTAATGCTAATGACCTAAAAAAAGGAATGAATGCATGAATGGGGGGGTGAAAATTTGAGGTGCTACAGCTGCCCCTATTCAATCAACTGGGAACCTGAACGGATGAGGGCAACGGCTGTCAGACCTTCAAGGTACACATGGATTGAATACCAAAGAACCGTAGAATTTGCACTCTACAGGGGATGATCAAAGTGAAGGAAGCGAGGCTTACTTACTGATGGCGGCTTTCACTGGAGAGACTTGATATACGCGGATATCAAGGAAAGCGAAGCACATTTACCAGATGGCGGCTTTCACTAGAGAGGCTTGATATACGCGGATATCAAGGAAAGCGAGGCACATTTACCAGATGACGGCTTTCACTGGAGAGGCTTGATATACGCGGATATCAAGGAAAGCGAGGCACATTTACCAGATGGCGGCTTTCACTAGAGAGGCTTGATATACGCGAATATCAAGGAAAGCGAGGCACATTTACCAGATGGCGGCTTTCACTGGAGAGACTTGTTATACGCGGATATCAAGGAAAGCGAGACACATTTACCAGATGGCGGCTTTCACTGGAGAGGCTTGATATACACGGATATCAAGGAAAGCGAGGTACACGGATATCAAGGAAAGTGAGGCACATTTACCAGATGGCGGCTTTCACTGGAGAGGCTTGATATACGCGGATATCAAGGAAAGCGAGGCACATTTACTAGAGGGCGGCTGTCACTGGAGAGGCTTGATATACGCATATATCAAGGAAAGCGAGGCACATTTACCAGATGGCGGCTTTCACTAGAAGGGCTTGATATACGCGGATATCAAGGAAAGCGAGGCACATTTACCAAATGGCGGCTTTCACTGGAAGGGCTTGATATACACGGATATCAAGGAAAGCGAGGCACATTTACCATATGGCGGCTTTCACTAGAGAGGCTTGATATACGCGGATATCAAGGAAAGCGAGGCACATTTACCAGATGACGGCTTTCACTGGAAGGGCTTGATATACGCGGATATCAAGGAAAGCGAGACACATTTACCAGATGGCGGCTTTCACTGGAAGGGCTTGATATACACGGATATCAAGGAAAGCGAAGCACATTTACCAGATGGCGGCTTTCACTGGAGAGGCTTGATATACGCGGATATCAAGGAAAGCGAGGCACATTTACCAGATGGCGGCTTTCACTAGAGAGGCTTGATATACACGGATATCAAGGAAAGCGAGGCACATTTACCAGATGGCGACTTTCACTAGAGAGGCTTGATATACGCGAATATCAAGGAAAGCGAGGCACATTTACCAGATGGTGGCTTTCACTGGAGGGGCTTGATATACGCGGATATCAAGGAAAGCGAGGCACATTTACCAGATGGCGGCTTTCACTGGAAGGGCTTGATATACGCGGATATCAAGGAAAGCGAGGCACATTTACCAGATGGCGACTTTCACTGGAAGGGCTTGATATACACGGATATCAAGGAATGCGAGACACATTTACCAGATGGCGGCTTTCACTGGAGAGGCTTGATATACACGGATATCAAGGAAAGCGAGGTACGCGGATATCAAGGAAAGTGAGGCACATTTACCAGATGGCGGCTTTCACTAGAGAGGCTTGATATACGCGGATATCAAGGAAAGCGAGGCACATTTACCAGATGGCGGCTTTCACTGGAAGGGCTTGATATACGCGGATATCAAGGAAAGCGAGACACATTTACCAGATGGCGGCTTTCACTGGAAGGGCTTGATATACACGGATATCAAGGAAAGCGAGGCACATTTACCAGATGGCGGCTTTCACTGGAGAGGCTTGATATACGCGGATATCAAGGAAAGCGAGGCACATTTACCAGATGGCGGCTTTCACTAGAGAGGCTTGATATACACGGATATCAAGGAAAGCGAGGCACATTTACCAGATGGCGACTTTCACTAGAGAGGCTTGATATACGCGAATATCAAGGAAAGCGAGGCACATTTACCAGATGGTGGCTTTCACTGGAGGGGCTTGATATACGCGGATATCAAGGAAAGCGAGGCACATTTACCAGATGGCGGCTTTCACTGGAAGGGCTTGATATACGCGGATATCAAGGAAAGCGAGGCACATTTACCAGATGGCGACTTTCACTGGAAGGGCTTGATATACACGAATATCAAGGAATGCGAGACACATTTACCAGATGGCGGCTTTCACTGGAGAGGCTTGATATACACGGATATCAAGGAAAGCGAGGTACGCGGATATCAAGGAAAGTGAGGCACATTTACCAGATGGCGGCTTTCACTGGAGAGGCTTGATATACGCGGATATCAAGGAAAGCGAGGCACATTTACTAGAGGGCGGCTGTCACTGGAGAGGCTTGATATACGCAGATATCAAGGAAAGCGAGGCACATTTACCAGATGGCGGCTTTCACTAGAAGGGCTTGATATACGCGGATATCAAGGAAAGCGAGGCACATTTACCAAATGGCGGCTTTCACTGGAAGGGCTTGATATACACGGATATCAAGGAAAGCGAGGCACATTTACCAGATGGCAGCTTTCACTAGAGAGGCTTGATATACGCGGATATCAAGGAAAGCGAGGCACATTTACCAGATGGCGGCTTTCACTGGAAGGGCTTGATATACGCGGATATCAAGGAAAGCGAGACACATTTACCAGATGGCGGCTTTCACTGGAAGGGCTTGATATACACGGATATCAAGGAAAGCGAGGCACATTTACCAGATGGCGGCTTTCACTGGAGAGGCTTGATATACGCGGATATCAAGGAAAGCGAGGCACATTTACCAGATGGCGGCTTTCACTAGAGAGGCTTGATATACACGGATATCAAGGAAAGCGAGGCACATTTACCAGATGGCGGCTTTCACTAGAGAGGCTTGATATACGCGAATATCAAGGAAAGCGAGGCACATTTACCAGATGGTGGCTTTCACTAGAGAGGCTTGATATACGCGGATATCAAGGAAAGCGAGGCACATTTACCAGATGGCGGCTTTCACTGGAGAGACTTGTTATACGCGGATATCAAGGAAAGCGAGACACATTTACCAGATGGCGGCTTTCACTGGAGAGGCTTGATATACACGGATATCAAGGAAAGCGAGGTACACGGATATCAAGGAAAGTGAGGCACATTTACCAGATGGCGGCTTTCACTGGAGAGGCTTGATATACGCGGATATCAAGGAAAGCGAGGCACATTTACCAGATGGCGGCTTTCACTAGAGAGGCTTGATATACGCGGATATCAAGGAAAGCGAGGCACATTTACCAGATGGCGGCTTTCACTGGAAGGGCTTGATATACGCGGATATCAAGGAAAGCGAGACACATTTACCAGATGGCGGCTTTCACTGGAAGGGCTTGATATACACGGATATCAAGGAAAGCGAGGCACATTTACCAGATGGCGGCTTTCACTGGAGAGGCTTGATATACGCGGATATCAAGGAAAGCAAGGCACATTTACCAGATGGCGGCTTTCACTAGAGAGGCTTGATATACACGGATATCAAGGAAAGCGAGGCACATTTACCAGATGGCGGCTTTCACTAGAGAGGCTTGATATACACGGATATCAAGGAAAGCGAGGCACATTTACCAGATGGCGGCTTTCACTGGAAGGGCTTGATATACGCGGATATCAAGGAAAGCGAGGCACATTTACCAGATGGCGACTTTCACTGGAAGGGCTTGATATACACGGATATCAAGGAATGCGAGACACATTTACCAGATGGCGGCTTTCACTGGAGAGGCTTGATATACGCGGATATCAAGGAAAGCGAGGCACATTTACCAGATGGCGGCTTTCACTGGAGAGGCTTGATATACGCGGATATCAAGGAAAGCGAGGCACATTTACCAGATGGCGTCTTCCACTGGAGAGGCTTGATATACACGGATATCAAGGAAAGCGAGGCACATTTACCAGATGGCGGCTTTCACTACGGAGGTTTGATATACGCGGATATCAAGGAAAGCGAGGCACATTTACCAGATGGCGGCTTTCACTGGAAGGGCTTGATATACTCGGATATCAAGGAAAGCGAGGCACATTTACCAGATGGCAGCTTTTACTAGAGAGGCTTGATATACGCGGATATCAAGGAAAGCGAGGCACATTTACCAGATGGCGGCTTTCACTGGAAGGGCTTGATATACTCGAATATCAAGGAAAGTGAGGCACATTTACCAGATGGCGGCTTTCATTGGACCTGATCCGCTCGGGGACTTCGTTGGGGAAAACAACCCACACACACCCGCTAGGGAAACCGCAACCTTTCAGACTTGCTGGGGAAACGCTAACAGTCCTCAGACTTGCTGGGGAAATACTCTTCTCGACCCTGATGGGGATTACATTCTCAACCCTGCTGGGGAAGATAACCAATCTCAGGCCTGGTTGCCGAGGGAAACACTAATCTCGAATCCGCTGGGGAGATAACGACCTCGAACTCGCTGGGGAGATACGGCCTATTTAACACGGAACGCCCGTCGATTCGTCGAACACGGGCATTCACCATCCAACCACTGTGTAAACTTTCCACTTTTGAGAGCTCCCAGACTCATCCGGTCTCTTCTGATTCATCACCTTGTATTCTCGGCTTTTCTCTACTTCGAGACAATCAATCTCCTCAGATTCGGGCCAACTCTCTAGTTTTCAGATTTTGAAGAGTCTTCTTGATTACCCTCTAGGATCGTCGTCATTCTTTCGCCATCTTTTCACCGTTCTTTTATCCCTTGTCCCTGATTGGACTCCACGGGGGTCTTTTGTCGAAAAGCTTCTCATCACAACCTGCAAGTGAGTGAAAATAACCAACAGCACCTGCAAAAGAGATCGTCAGATAAAAACGTGCCCCAGGCGTGCCAAAATTTCAACACCTAGGTCACTCAGGCTTCCGAATAAGATTTCACGTCTTCAATCTCGTAAACATGCATCGGGAGGGACCTATATGTCTCAAAATGCAAATATTCTTTATCAACCTAAACGGATGTTTTTTCAATCAAAGCGATCATGAAAACAAAAACAAAACTATTTGACTGAGTGTGCATTTTATTGATTGAAAAAGTGGCTCGTAACTGAGCAATACACAGGAAGCAATCCCTGAAAAGAGGTAATTGTGCACAAAAGGAAAAATCTATCCTAATGGCAATGTGAAACCGTGATCTCATTGAGTTCCAACTCGGTTACACCCCATATGTCCTCAAGACTCTCCGCACTTTCTGCCTTCTGAACAAGACGCTTCTAACTGATCCCTGCCGGGGATTATCCAATTGTCGTATCCAAAACACAAACGATCATGCTGGACACAATTGTTTGTTTCATTCCCTCTTTTGCCTGGACCGCCCTTTCGGGTTTTCAGTCCACCGGGATACCCTTTTTTGCCCAAGCCGCCCTTGTGGGGGTTTTCGACTTGCCGGGTGTACAGTTTTTCCTCTTTATCCCTAATTTTTGCCTGAACCCTTTTCATTTTTTTTTGGTTCGCCGGGATGCCCCTTTTTGCCTGGACTCTTTTATTCTTTTCGTCCAGCAGGTCAATTTTTACGAAGTATCTTTTAACTGCGTCCGCATTCACAGGGGATAGGAAACCCTCACCATCCATGGTCGTCAACAACAAGGCTCTGCCAGAGAAAACCTTCTTGACCACGAATGGGCATTCATAACTGTGTTTCCACTTTCCCCTACGATCTCTGAGGAGGAAGGATCCTTTTCAACACCACATCTCCCACGTGGTACGCACGAGACCGTACCTTTCGGTCAAGAGCACGTTTCGTTCACTGGGTACAACTGCCCCATGACGGTTACTAGCCTCTTTTTCTCAACTAGGCTCGATGCTTCATACCGAGTACTTACCCACTTAGCCTTTTCCAATTTTACATCCATAAGGACTTCTCAATTGACGGAATTTGAACCTTAACCGGTAACACGACTTCCATTCCATACACAAGTGAGAAAGGCGTTGCCCCAGTAGATGTACGCACCGAGGTTCGATACCTGTGCAATGCAAACGGCAACATCTCGTGCCAATCCTCATAGGTCACGACCATTCATATTAACGGCCCCATCAAACATCAGAATCCGTTCGGATTCAGGGTCATGCCCCTCATCCGGGATCGGTTCCTCACAATATTTCGATTTGAGAACCATGATGTCCTCATCAGGGAATTCAAACTTCATCGGTTGATAATCCTCAATGGGTTACTGGGCGAAGTACTCGGACAATAGACTCCCCTTGATTGCTTTTTGAGAGGTATACTGTATATCAAATTCAGTCAAAATTATTTGCCCTCTCGTAACCCTTCCGGTCAATGCTGGCTTCTCAAAGATGTACTTTATCGGATCCATCTTGGAAACCCACAAAGTGGTATGAACCAGCATATACTGTCTCAGTCGGCGAGCAGCATATGCCAAAGTACATCAAGTTTTCTCGAGCAGTGAATATATTGTTTTACAGTCGGTAAACTTTTTGCTAAGGTAAATTGCATGCTCTTTTCGACCAGACTCGTCATGCTGCCCCAGTACACACCCCATAGATCCCTCGAGGACTGTCAAGTACAGGATTAACGGCTTTCCCTCCACAAGGAGGCATCAGAATCAGAGGTTCCTGCAACTTATTCTTTTATCTTTCAAATGCCCCTTGGCAATCATTATTTCACCTGACCGTTTAATCTCTTTTTTTTCAACAGCTTGAATGGGTTCACACGTGGCTGTTAGATGAGATGTGAATCGTGAAATGCAGTTCAATCTATCTAAGAAACCACGAACCTCCTTTTCTGTTCTCGGTTCAGGCATTTCTTGTATTGCTTTTTTCTTTTCTTTTTTTTCTTCTTTTTTCTTTTTTTTTTCAGCAGGATCGACCTCGATTCCTCTTTTCCGCTCACAATAAGCCTCAGCAACTTACCGGACCGCACTCCGAAAGTGCACTTATTCGGATTCAACCTCAGTTTGAACTGTCTCAGCCGGTCAAACAGCCTTACCAGATCTGCCAGATGCCCCTCTTCAGTTTGGAACTTTGCTATCATGTCCTCAACATAGCATTCGATTCTACGATGAATCATATCATGAAACAAAGTCACCATGGCCCTCTGGTAGGTAGCACCGGCGTTCTTGAGACCGAATGGCATTACCTATAGCAACAAGTGCCCCATGGTATGACGGGCGTTGTTTTCTCCATATCATCTGGCGACATTTTCATCTGATTATAGCCAGAAAAGCCATCCATGAAGAAAACACCGAGAACTGAGCTGTATTATCTACCAACACATCGATATGGGGTAATAAGAAATCATCCTTCGGGCCAGCTCTGTTCACATCCCGGTAGTCCACACACATTCTCACATTCTCATCCTTTTTCGGCACCGGCTTCTGCTTCATTGGAGGACAATCTTCTCTCGATGGTAGCTTGCGTACGACAATATCGGTATTCACCCTGGCATATATTGATACGACCAGGCGAAGATATCAACATACTCTTAACAGTGCTACCATTCTGCTTTTGACATTCGCCTCCAAAGCGGCCTCAACCATTTCTTCCTTTCAGACCTCCTCGGTACCCAGCTTCACAAGCTCCACTTGCTCCTTATGCGATTGAATCACCTTCTCCTCTGGTTTCAATAATCTGGCTAATCTTCCAGCAGATCACAATCTTCTTCGCCTTCTTCGTCGGCATGGTAGGTCGGATTGTCGAAGTCATACAGAGGTGTAACCGAATTGTTATCAATGAGATCCGGAGAATTACTTTTGAGGTCGGAACGAAGCCAACCAAAAGGAAGGAAAAATGAAAATAAACATTGCCATTTTTATTTTTGTTTTAAACTGCAAAAATAAATGAAAAACAGGGAACATCGCTTTTACTACAAAAACATCCATTTATTAATGATACAAAATGTTGCAAAATGAAACACATGAGGTGTCCCTTACAATGGACCAATACGTTTCGGGCAAAACGTATGGCTTTCATGCAAATAGAATTGAAAAACAGAAATATTACTCTTCACGATGAGTGACAGTGATGATCTTTGAGGCCTTCCAGTTCCCTGGTACGCACGATTTTATCCACGAGTCAAGCTCGCAGTCACTGTCGATCTCTTCACCCACCGCACAGGCGTGACCTGGATCCAGCATTCTAGCCTTGATGAATGTGAACGGTTGACGACGTCCTCTGTTTTGTCCAGACGAGCCATGGCCCGGCTGATAATCAACCCCAGATTTATCCTCCTTCACCGCCTGCTTTCCTTTTGCCCTGGCTAAAGCCTCAGCCTTATCCACCTTTTCGGCGATCGCTTGCTGCCCCAAGGCGAACCCTCGCATGACACTGATCAACTCACTCATCTTCTCCTTCAGCTTGAGAATGTCAGCGTTGGGTAGATCCCTCAGCTTGGATTCGTTGCGTCTGGTCGAATATCTGAGCGGAAGAGCTATGTACACCGGTTAGATACTGACACCTACAAAACAGAAAACAGGTTAATATGACCCACACATGCAATGTCTATCCTGTCGCATCCGCGAAAAACAACCGGCGGGCTAAAACAAAACAAACAGAGCCGCCACCGTGCGTTATTTATCCCAAAAGAGGGAAAGGAAACGCTCGAAGTAAACCTGGAAAAGACATGGTCTCGCGACCAAAGAGAGATGGGATCGGGAGTCGGTTACGCAAGGGGAAGGTATTAGCACCCCTCACGTCCGTCGTACTCGACGGGATCCACGCTCAAAAGAATAGAAGAAAGGTTGCCAAACACTACTCAAAAGAATGCACACACACACAAAACAGGACATAGATGGAAAGAGAGGGGAAAGGGCTCGCTAGGATATCGCATCCTATGCCTACGTATCTCGTCTGGAATGAGAATCAAAGCTACCGTAGTTCGGCTCACGCACGCCGAAACAAAACGCACGCAAACAGGCAAACATGGAAACCGAATGCCAATCGCTGGACTTACATCAGACTCCGAACCAAACAAACCCACACTGGAAACCAAATGCCAATTGCTGGACTTATATTGGACTCCAAGCACACAACAATAGGATACGGAATGTCAATCGCTGGGCTTACATCCATCTCCTAACACACACAAGAAAGGTGAACAAACAAACAAGTTACTAAGGAGTCTGGCACTCGAGCCTAGTAACTGTCAAGCAAACACACGCAAAAAGAAAAAGGGTGCCCGGAGAGATCTCGTACGATCTCCTGCCTACGTACCTCATCTGGTATGAGGATCAGGGCAACGTAGTTCCCCTTAACAAGGGAGAAACTTTCTCCTAACCAGAGACTGGGAAATGACAAACTAGAAGGGAGACTGACTCGAGCCTAATAGTTATCATGCAATCCACAATGGTCCTAGGTTGAGGTTTCTATCTAACTTGCACAGGCAGCAATCTATCCTAAACAGCACAAGCAAAGCAAGCATACACACAATTAGCACACACTATATACAAACAAAGTGGGCTCACACAAGGTTAGGCTGTGAAACACAAGCCAACTGGAATCGGGTGTTAGCTCTTAACCCTAACATTGAGATTTAGGGTGAAGCAGATGAAATGGGAAGTGAGGGTAAGACCTCACAGCTCTTATCCCTGGCCTGGGAGAGCTTCAGACAAATGAAAGTGGGAGTTCAGAAAGTTGGAACTCTTCTCCACATATGATTGACTCAACAAAGATCTTGGGTTAATATCCACAATGCATCAACACAAGGTGTGTGAGCAAAGTGGATGACACACTGACTAGCAGGAGATGGATTGCACATCTCTTTTATCTGCCAATTGCCTTATCAAAGGTCTTTTCCTGCTTGGCACAAAGATAAACAAACACAAGCATTGCCTCTTAAGGAGGGCTTCAGACAGGTGCCTGCCCAAGTAATAGGACAGGTCTTCCAGACTACATGAAGTCAGAGGGTTATACCTATGTGGTTAAGCAACCAAGCAAAAGCAAGTTCAAATTGAACTTAAGCAACTTATGTACCTGTTGAAACATCACACAAGTCAGTACACAACTCAGACAAACAGACAACATGAATATTAACAGTCAAACCCAATGAACAACGGCATAAGCCAACAAGTCAAACCCAAATGAGTTAATAACCCTACAAAACACACAATGTTAGTAGTCAAAAGCAAGCACCAAATGCTCAAGTGAGGTTGCATCATGAACCATATAACCTGAATGTTCAACCTGAAATCAAAGCTTAAACATGAGACAAACCACTAGGTCAAGGCCTAGGGTCAAAGAGGGAGAAACAATTAAAAACAGCACATGAAAATTGGCATGAATCAATCTTAATCAAATAAGAATATAATCCAAAAGGTCTCATGTCAATAACATTCACCAAATTCATTTCACAAGTCAAATAAGGCAAGGCATGCAAGTTGGAAACTCATTGAAGCAACAGAATGAACAAATCCACATTAATTCAAAAATGATTCAATAAATCTCCAGAAAAATCATGGCTAAACAGAACACATCACATGATCAACATACCAAAAATCAAGGCATTTGGACAAGTCTAAGCATGGAAAATAAATTCCATAAGGCAAGGCAAGCACAAACAAGCTCAAATAGGGCACAAAATGCTACATCCACTTAACACAAGCCTAAAACAGAATTGACAAATGATAAATGCCTCAAACCAAAGCAACAATAAACTTCAAAGTGTCTGGAAGCAATGTGAAAAATTTCACATCCATATGATAAACAACCATCATTTCACAAATCATTGAAATTCATGACTCTTCAAAAGCTCACAAATGGCAATCTAGAAAGAAAAATCTCAATCAAATCAGAAATGATTCCAAAAATTCCAGAAAAAATCATGAACATCCACAACATGCATATCAAGCATCATACAAACAATCATGGCAATTGGAATTCATTTGATAGGGTAAACACATAGCACAAGATGAACATCACAAGGTGTGACATAAATTGTCACACCTAACTTAGAAAAATCACAACTCAGCAATGGCAATTGATAAAAATGCAAGCTCAACACCAAAATGTCCAGCAAGATGTCTAATTTCACCATGTAAAATTTCATGAGCATTGGATAAGAATTGAGCATTTCACAAATGATATAGCAAAGCAATGTCCAAAATGCACACATGTTAACATTCCCTATCACAAAATATTATACAGCCATGCACAATTTGTGAAAAAATATTCAAAAAAAACTAGAGACAAAATGTGACATAACAAAAAAAACCACATATTTTTTGGATCGATTTTCTATTTGTTATGATTTTTGAAAGTTAAAGAAAAATTAAAAAAGCATAAAGGAACAAGTATGAACATGGCATGGAAAAACAAATGAAGCAATGAGAAAATGTCCTAGCCAAGATTCGAACTAGGTTGCTTTTTGAACCAGAAATGGCGCGCATGCATGGCTGTTCCATGCAACCAATAGGAACGCAGCGCTAATGAGACCTAAGGCCACGCTTTGGACCACAGCAAAACCGTTGTCGTAGCCTTATCTTCTTCCCCATGCAGCGCGCCTAAGGCCACGCTTTGGACCACAGCAAAACCGTTGTCGTAGCCTTGTCTTCTTCTTCACCAGAATTCCGCACGGTTATGAATAGTAACCTCACCAAGCATTCAAGAACAAATTTCTCCTATCTTAAAATTGAACACATGAACATGTAGATCTTTCAACATACATTCAAAATCATCTAATAGCTAAACTTAAAACATCATAAACAATGAGAATCAATCAATTTAAGTTTCATGCACAAAACTTTAAATCATCATAACTTGTTCGATAATGCACGGTTTTCAGTGGTTCAAAGCTCAGAATGCTCACACAAACAAGATCTACAAGTCTAGCACAACAATTTCAAGAAAAGAGAGACTCGAAATTTTGACCTCTTGGAGAGCAGTTCTTGAATCCACGTGTTTCAGCGCCTTGCAATGCTTCCAATGTGTTCTAGCAAGCTTGTATAAGTGTATGGATGAAGTCTTGATGTTCAATTGGCCTTGATTCAACAAAATTTGAAATTCACCATTGATGCACAAGCTTCATGTATGCTTCCAAACTCCACGAATTCATGTGATTCTTGCTTCAATCTTGCTCCATAATGCTTAATAATGATGAATTAATCAAGAAAAATGCAAAGTGTTTGAAGAAATTTTGAGAAAAAAGTGAGAGAGAATTTTGAGAGACTTTGGAAATTCTAGATCTAGAATTGGGAATTGTGAAAATTCTGTTATGATTTTCTATTTATATGCTTCACTAATCATGATTAATTAACCTCTAATCAAATGCTAATGAAAAATGGTTAATTTTGGAGGTGTTTTGCAAAAATTATTTTTTCACCTTATGCATGGCATGACATGTGAATAGTGCACGTTTTTGCCTTGTATTTCACTCAAAATTAATGTTTTAAGACCAATGGAAATGTTAAAATGTGAAAACAATGCATTATTTTTGAACTTGATTTTTTCCCTCCAAAATGAATTGAATTTCCAAATAATTATGTGAATGGAATGTATGCCATGTAATGCCAATTTTGGAAACTAGAGGTTAAAAGGAGAATGTTGCAAAAAGAGCCACTTCATTTGGACTTATGGTTTGAAAGTTATGCCCCTTTGAAGTTCCATGTTCATTTGACCAAGATTAATTCATATCTCTTCAACCATACATGAGAAATTCATGATCTTGGACTTTTTGGAAATGGGAGAACAAGATCTACAACTTTGATGTTCAACAAAATTTCATTTGAAGCATTTTTAATGATGTAATCTTGAGGAGAAAACCTTTCCATTTTTGGCAATTTCAAATTATAAGTCACTTTCTATTTTTGGAAAGTTTTGTCCTGACTTTATTTTCTTCAATGTTGATGTTTGAAATGTCAAATGAGACTTGTTTGAACATGAATGAAGTATTTCTAACCACTTCCCACCTCCAAATCCAACAGTTGACTTTCAGTTGACTTTTGTTGACTGACAGATGACTTGGTCATGCACAGATGAATTTGAGCCTCAATCTCCTGATGAAATGGCTCCAAAATGAAACCCTAGCTTACACAAGCTCCAAAAAACCATATAATGACCCCCATCTCCATGAAAGACCCCATCTCCTTGCAAAACCCTGATAGGCACAATACAACTGATTAGGGTTGACTAGAGGTCAAAACCCTAATCCCAAGGAACATGGTCAGGCACAATGAACCTCTTGGTGATGATAAGACCATGATGATGGTGATGTACCATTTCAACCAACATAAAGATCAACCTCCTTTAGGAACCAAGAAACCCTAATTGAAGCATAATCCTCAGATGATTAATGATCAATCCATGAGACCCTCAAGCTTGAATCTCTTAACCTCTTTATCTTCTGAACAAGACTTGGGAGGATGACTTGCTTATTGCTTCCACATGATATGCAAAGATGTAATGACTAATGTCCTAAAAAATGAAATGCAATATGCTAAGCTAGTCCCGAGAGAGGAGGGCAAATTTTGAGGTGTTACATATTCGTACTAGGAACATTCGGTCCTTCGATTCTGGCTTCATCGAGACAGATAATAATTTGACAATAACATTCTGACATCTGGATGTCTCTCAACCAGGATCTCAATAAAAAATGGACCCTGAGTACGGATAGACATGGGTTGGATGCAGACGAATGCAAAATGTGAATGATGCAGATGCATGAATGCCAGTCACTGTGTCATCCTCCAAGTCATCTGAGCACCAATTAAACTGGATCCAGGTCTCTGAACTGATCACCACCATCTGAAGGACCAAGTCACCATAAATCCAACTCATGAGGTTCCGAAATAAACAGAACTGGAGGTTATATCACCCTCCTCACAGGAAATCCACTGAACGGATGACAACACAATCCTCTGAACAAGTACCCTTGGATTCAACCCGGGGGTCCGAAATAAACGGAACCCGCTGATAAATACCGCGGACAGAATTCTGGTGTCTCAGAAATAAATATCCATAAATCTGACTGACCCAAAGTCACCATCACAGAATCATTGACGGAACCTGTACTTGTAGGAATCAAACCCTCCCCTCACAGGTGAATTCTAATAAGGTCATCCTAAGACGGATAATGGTCTCAACAATCGGACAAGATACTCAACGGGTTTGCCCTTTTGGGTGTGCCGTTGCAGCTCTCATAAGATCATCTAAACCGAAGATCCGGGAAAGAACGGTCACCGAAGTCAACAGCTCAGATGAGGTGACTCAACCAAAGTGGATACTCCACAAAGGAAAAGCTCCCTCAAAAGAACCTCGTCCGGCTTGTGGTATGTCACGTCGCCAAAAACATGTTGACCTAACATGAGAGGCAACATGAGACCATGCTAATCCTAGGTGTATACTCGGGCCTGGGTTTTAGCCCCACTCAGAACACCCACCCCAAATCAGAGGAACAACCTGCACAGGATACAACACAATGACAGTATGATGCATGCAAACATCTATGCAGGTATATACAATCACAACATAATAATCACAAATGCAATAAATAAAGCAGTAAAAGCAACCAAAACCACCCTAGAGAGCGCTAGGATTGACTCGCTTAGGGAAGATGGACCAGCAAGAGGTCAACTTCTTTAGTCCCCAGCAGAGTCGCCAGCTGTCGCATATGCGAAAAACAACCGGCTGGAAAAGACACAGAGCCGCCACCGTGCGTTATTTATCCCAAAGGAGGGAAAGGAAACGCTCGAAGTAAACCTGGAAAGGAATGGTCTTACGACCAGAGATTGCTAGATACGGGAGTCGGTTACGCAACGGGAAGGTATTAGCACCCCCTCACGTCCGTCGTACTCGACGGGATCCACGCTCAAAAGAATAGAAGAAAGGTTTCTAAAATTGCTCAAAACTGCACAAACTGGAATAGAACACAGACGAAAGACGGAGAAGCGGACTCGGCAGGATGTCGCATCCTGGGCCTACGTAGTTTGTCAGAAACAAACATCAGAGTCGACGTAGTTCGGGGGAATAGGGAACGTGCTCGCTAGGATATCGCATCCTATGCATACGTATCTTCTCTAACCAGAGGAAGAATCAAAGCGCTCGTAGCTCGGCTAACGCACGCCGAAACAAAACACTGAAAAAAGACGCTGAGACGTCAAACGAAACACACAACTGGAAACGGAATGCCAATCGCTAGGCTTACATCCGACTCCGAACAAAGAAACGCAAACAGGAAACCGAATGCCAATCGCTGGACTTACATCAGACTCCTAACAAACAACAAACAAACGGGAAACCGAATGCCAATCGGTGGACTTACGTCAGACTCCTAACAAACACACAAGGCAGAAGGGTCTCGATTGCAACTAGGGCAAGAGAAAAGGGAGGTCTCGATCGCAACGAGGGCAAGAGAAAAGGATCAAAGTTAGTTGTTAGTCAAACTCGACAAGACATCGCATCTCGTGCCTACGTATCTCATCCGGACATGAGAATCAGAGTTTCCGTAGTTCGGCTAAACTATTTCTATTTGTTTTGTGTTTTTTAGATGAACAACGTCACTATGCAATCTACCGGATGCTCGACCTTGGGAGACTTACTCACCTATAGTAGAAGGAGTTAACGTGTCCTTAAGAGGGGATAATGTTTGTTTGTGTTTTAGGAAAGCTCACGCAAGAAAGGAAGTCCTAGACAAAGGAACCGTGCTACCTTGATTGACATGCAAACGAGACTATGCGAAGTCTAGCAAACCTAGGGGATACAATCACACCACACAAACACATACAACATGAAGTAAACACACCAACAAGGGGGCTCAAACATCTAGGGTGAGGTTTTAGTCAAGGGCTCATATCAACCTCGACAAACAAGTCGGGCTTTAGTCAAGGGGTCATATCAACCTCGACAAACAAGCCAACTGGAAGGGTATCTGAGGGCTCTTAACCACTAACATTGACCGTCAGGGTGAGCAGATGAAAGGTGATGAGGATTGGTCCTCATAGCTCTTAACCCAGGCCTGAGTGAGCTTCAATCAATGAAAACGTGGGAGTCTAGAATGAGGAACTCTATTCCACAATGACTGACTCTATATACAAGATCTTGGGGTGTTTATTCAAATGCATCAGCATGTAGTGCGAGCAAGATGAAAGACTCAACTGAATAGCAGGGGATTGAGTGCAAATCCCTTCTATCTACCAATTACCTCTTCACTTAGGAGGACTTGAAGTACATGGCACAAAAGTAAACAAACACGGTCATTGCCTCTTAAAGAGGACTTCAGCCAAATGCCTGCCAAAAGAAACGACAGGGCTTCCAGACTACATGGAGTTAGAGGATGATTACCTAGGTGGTATGCCAACCACAAGCAAAGCAAAGTTCAAATAATGAACTTAAAGCAGCTAAAGTACCTGTAAGAAAATCAAACAAGTCAATATTCACATTCAGACAAACCAAACAGACAGTCAACAGTCAGACAATCCTAATATGCACAACAAGTAAGCCATAGAAGGCAAACACTCAAGTGATTCACTACCAAAGGACCTACAAAATAACCAAAGGTTAGTAAACAAGGAAAATAACAAAGCTCAAATGATGAGGCAACATCAACCATGTAGATGAATGCTTGATCCTGAAATACAAAGCTCAAATTGTGAGTTCAAACCCCTAGGGCAAAGCCTAGGGTCAAAGGTAAAGCAAAAAGTCAAAACAGAAGCTAATACTCAACATGAATCACCTTTAAACAAGTAAGAACATGTCCTAAAAAGGACCAAATCAAAATCATTAAGCAAAGTCATCTAAGGAGCAAGATATGGCAAAGGAAATTTCAAAGCACACAATTGGTCATCAAGAATACAAATTCCATATTAAAACAGAAATGATTCAAATGAACATGAAAATTTTTATGAGCATACAAAATGTCCAACACAATCATCATGCCAAAAATTAGAATCAATAGAGTTCAATTGACCTAGAAATGAAAATGCACAAGTAGGACATCAAATTGTGTGACACACATTGTCACACCATACAATCATGTGTCTAAAACAGAGATGAAAAATGAGAAAAATGCACAACCAAGCCTCAAAAATCATGCAACATTTTGGGAATCAGCACATAAAATTTCATGGCATTTGGACAATTATTGAGCATTTCACAATAGAATGAATGAAGCATGTCACATTTGCATACATGTTCAAATAACAATTCACCATCCAAAATCCAGAAATGATAAAATCAGGAAAATCACATCATAAAATAATAGACATCCATACGATCATGTGAGAAAAAATTTGGAATTATTTGGACTTGTTTTCAATTTTTTATGAATTTTACAAATTAACATGGAATAAAATGGAATTAAATGTGAAAACATGAAAATAATGTGAAAACGAATGGACCTGGGAGGAATGCTACCGGCGAGAATCGAATTGAGGTATCAGTCGCATCCAAAACGACGTCGTTTTGGTTATGAGGAATTAAAACGAAAAAATGAAGAAATGCGCTCAGTGGGAATCGAAGGAGGTGTGCCAGCGCTATACCAAACGACGCCGTTTTGGCTTATGAATCCTAGGGTTTTGCAGGCGGCAGCGGGACTGTTCACGCATGGTGGTTTCCACCGTCTTCCTCATGAAGACGGTGGTGCTACAGTGTCCATCAATATTTTTTTTCCAGATTTCATCAACCAGTACACCAAACGAAAGCTTATCACACGTAGATCACAAATCTAACATCATTTCATCCTAACAATCCATGAATTAGGAGAATCAAAGAAAAACATTTATGCACTCAAACTTTCAATTCAACATATCTCAATGAATATTGCACCATTTTTAATTCTAAAAGCATCAGTGTGATCAGCATGGAGAAAGCTATCTAAACATGTGCACAACAACAAGAATTAAGATGTTCGAAAATCACACCTCTTGAAGATCAATCAATGGCAGCAGTGGATTCAAAGGCCTAGCTGTGTCCAAATCTCTTATATCAACCTTGTTATGAAGTCCGATGTAGAAATTGAAGCTTGAAACGAACTAGATCTTGATTAATTTGCCACTTCCATCTTCATGTTCTTGAGCTTGCACACCTTGATTCTTCACCAAATGCTTCAATCAAGAGCTTGAATTCTACCAAATGATGATCAAGAAACCAGAATATGCAATAAAAATCATGTGTTACTTGAAGAATTTTTGAATTATGATTGAGAGAAATTTTGGAGGGAAAACTTGGATCTAGATCTAGAATGTGAAAACTGAAAAATTCTGTTAGGATTAGCCTTTTATACCATGTCTTAATCACATTGCTAATTATACTTAGGCATGGCTAATGAAATTTTAATGCAAAATGAGGTGTAGTGCAAATTTGGAAAATTCACCCCATGCATGCAACATGAACGTGAACAGTACCACCTTACCATTCATTACACTTAAAATCCACTTATGAACACCATGGAATGATCAAAAAGCTCATGTGATGCACCAATTTTAAATTCATGATTTTCCCTCCATAAATCACATGCATGGACAAATGATTATATGAACAACTTTCATGAAATGCAATGTTGGTTTTTGAAAATATATGTCATGAGGAGCATAATGCAAAAAGAGGCACTCCATTTGGAGTTTTAGATCAAAAGTTATGGCTCTTGGAAGTTCCATGCACACTTGGTGATCATTTGCACATAACTCCTCAACCATTCATCAGATGCTCATGATCTTGGACTTTTTGGAAATGGGAGAGAAAGATCTTAAACTTTCATGTTGGACAAAATTTCATTTGAAGCTTCTTTGATGTTAAAAAGTAAAGTTGAAATTGGTCCAAAAACTTGCCATTTTTGGAAACTTGAAATTACAGGTCACTTTCCATTTTGGGAAACTTTTGATCTGGCTTCAAAATCTTCAATGTAGATGTTTGACATGATGAATAAACTTCTTTGGGACATGAATGAAGTGTCTCAAACCATTTCTCCACCTCCTACCCCTCAGTTGACTTTTATGGCCCCCAGATGACCTGACAATGCATTGTGGACTTTGAGCCTCTAACACTTGGTCAAGTTGCTTCAAAATGACCCTTAGCTCATATAAGCTCTTGTGAATAATCATGTGGCCTTCATTTCAAGGAAAAACTTGCTCTCTCTGCACAGATGAATTCTCTTAATGCCAGTTCTTATTGATATGATGCAATGCACTATGCAGTGTTAATGTAATGCTCATGACCTAAAAAAAAAGGAATGAATGCATGAATGGGGGGTGCAAATTTGAGGTGCTACAGCTGCCCCTATTCAATCAACTGAGAACCTGAACGGATGAGAGCAACGGCTGTCAGACCTTCAAGGTACACATGGATTGAATACCAAAGAACCGTAGAATTTGCACTCTGCAGGGGATGATCAAAGTGAAGGAAGCGAGGCTTACTTACTGATGGCGGCTTCCACTGGACAGACTTGATATACGCGGATATCAAGGAAAGCGAGGCACATTTACCAGATGGCGGCTTTCACTGGAGAGGCTTGATATACGCGAATATCAAGGAAAGCGAGGCACATTTACCAGATGGCGGCTTTCACTGGAGAGGCTTGATATACGCGGATATCAAGGAAAGTGAGGCACATTTGCCAGATGGCGGCTTTCACTGGAGAGGCTTCATATATGCAGATATCAAGGAAAGCGAGGCACATTTACCAGATGGCGGTTTTCACTGGAGAGACTTGATATACGCGGATATCAAGGAAAGAGAGGCACATTTACCAGATGGCGGCTTTCACTGGAGAGGCTTGATATACGCGGATATCAAGGAAAGCGAGGTACGCGGATATCAAGGAAAGCGAGGCACATTTACCAGATGGCGGCTTTCACTGGAGAGGCTTGATATACGTGGATATCAAGGAAAGCGAGGCACATTTACCAGAGGGCGGCTTTCACTAGAGAGGCTTGATATACGCGGATATCAAGGAAAGCGAGGCACATTTACCAGATGGCGGCTTTCACTAGAAGGGCTTGATATACGCGGATATCAAAGAAAGCGAGGCACGTTTACCAGATGGCGGCTTTCACTGGAAGGGATTGATATACACGGATATCAAGGAAAGCGAGGGACATTTACCAGATGGCGGCTTTCACTGGAGAGGCTTGATATACGCGGATATCAAGGAAAGCGAGGCACATTTACCAGATGGCGGCTTTCACTGGAAGGGCTTGATATACGTGGATATCAAGGAAAGCGAGGCACATTTACCAGATGGCGGCTTTCACTGGAAGGGCTTGATATACACGGATATCAAGGAAAGCGAGGCACATTTACCAGATGGCGGCTTTCACTGGAGAGGCTTGATATACGCGGATATCAAGGAAAGCGAGGCACATTTACCAGATGGCGGCTTTCACTGGAGAGGCTTGATATACGCGGATATCAAGGAAAGCGAGGCACATTTACCAGATGGCGGATTTCACTAGAGAGGCTTGATATACGCGGATATCAAGGAAAGCGAGGCACATTTACCAGATGGCGGCTTTCACTGGAGAGACTTGATATACGCGGATATCAAGGAAAGCGAGGCACATATACCAGATGGCGGCTTTCACTGGAGAGGCTTGATATACATGGATATCAAGGAAAGCGAGGTACGCGGATATCAAAGAAAGCGAGGCACATTTACCAGATGGCGACTTTCACTGGAGAGGCTTGATATACGTGGATATCAAGGAAAGCGAGGCACATTTACCAGATGACGGCTTTCACTAGAGAGACTTGATATACGCGGATATCAAGGAAAGCGAGGCACATTTACCAGATGGCGGCTTTCACTAGAGAGGCTTGATATACGTGGATATCAAGGAAAGTGAGGTACGCGGATATCAAGGAAAGCGAGGCACATTTACCAAATGGCGGCTTTCACTGGAGAGGCTTGATATACGCGGATATCAAGGAAAGCGAGGCACATTTACCAGAGGGCGGCTTTCACTGGAGAGGCTTGATATACGCGGATATCAAGGAAAGCGAGACACATTTACCAGATGGCGGCTTTCACTAGAAGGGCTTGATATACGCGGATATCAAGGAAAGCGAGGCACATTTACCAGATGGCGGCTTTCATTGGAAGGGCTTGATATACACGGATATCAAGGAAAGCGAGGCACATTTACCAGATGGCGGCTTTCACTGGAGAGGCTTGATATACGCGGATATCAAGGAAAGCGAGGCACATTTACCAGATGGCGGCTTTCACTGGAGAGGCTTGATATACGCGGATATCAAGGAAAGCGAGGCACATTTACCAGATGGCGGCTTTCACTGGAAGGGCTTGATATACGCGGATATCAAGGAAAGCGAGGCACATTTACCAGATGGCGGCTTTTACTGGAAGGGCTTGATATACACGGATATCAAGGAAAGCGAGGCACATTTACCAGATGGCGACTTTCACTGGAGAGGCTTGATATACGCGGATATCAAGGAAAGCGAGGCACATTTACCAGATGGCGGCTTTCACTGGAGAGGCTTGATATACGCGGATATCAAGGAAAGCGAGGCACATTTACCAGATGGCGGTTTTCACTGGAGAGGCTTGATATACGCGGATATCAAGGAAAGCGAGGCACATTTACCAGATGGCGGCTTTCACTGGAAGGGATTGATATACGCGGATATCAAGGAAAGCGAGGCACATTTACCAGATGGCGGCTTTCACTGGAAGGGCTTGATATACACGGATATCAAGCCTCTCCAGTGAAAGCCTCCATCTGGTAAATGTGCCTCGCTTTCCTTGGTTCAAAATCATTATTGGTCGCATTCATCACAGGCCTAACACCAATAGTTCCGACTATGTTAACACACGTCAGAAGTTCATGCTATTCTTTTTGGAGAAGGGTCTCAAGCTGGGACTTCCCTACATCTTGTTCATGTTCATGAGGGATTCTATTAAAGAATCTAGAACTGGTGGATCTTCGAAGAAGAACAAAAGCAAATTCATCCCCAATGGAAGGCTGGTTTTTGACATTCTTATTGAGAATGGTCTGGTAGATGACCTTCTGGTCAGTGGTTTGACCGATGAATTTGTGAAGGATGCTGGAAAGATCTTATGAGGGAAGAATCTCAAGAGCACGGGTCTCATTTCTAGAGTTGTAAGGCCATATTTCATTCCCTCAAAGGATGATATATGTGGAACAAGGACTCCAGTAGACAACTTCCCAATCTTTACTAAGACTAATCCTCTGGGAATTCTTATGGAATATCTGGAAAGATTTCAGAATGATGGAATTGACCCAATGGTGGATCCTTTCAACCTACCTGAAACATATCCGAATGCTCATGGGAAGAGGAAGAAGGAATCAAGAGGAGAAGGACCTTCAATGCCTCAGAAGAAGAAGAAGAAAATTTTTGTTCGTTTGGATGAAGTTGAGGTACCTCTCAGTGAGCTTCAGAAAGCCATGTTTTTTAAGGATACTTATGGAGTTATCCAGCACACCCCAAAAGCTTCTTACACTGCTTCAAGTAAGCTTCTTAAAGCTAGCACTTTGATTACTTTTGATTATGTGATTTCCGAAAGTATCTTACAAATCCAACCCCCTATTTCTTCTCAATCAATTCCAGTCATTTCCAAACCCTCTGAACCAATTTTACTTACACCACCTCCCAAATCACCCATTACAAAACTTGTTACAAAAACTTCTTAAGTTTCTGAAACCTTGTCGCATCAACAACAACAACATATACCATCACCACCATATCCTTCACAGTTATAAACTTCACCCACACCACCACCATTTGTTTCTACTCCCCAAATAGAAAATCCAAATTTAACAACCCCTAAAACATCCCCTTCAAGAGTTTCTGACGCCCATGTGTCTGAAGGCACTCCCAAGGGCATGTTTAACTACGAAGCTAAACCAGTCTTATCTGACCCTGAATCACCTAATATCAATATTCTCTCATTTCCATCAGTTTTTGGTCATGACTTTGATGAAACAAAAATTGACCTCACTTTTAGCTACCCCAAACCACCAAAACCCTCTCCCAACATTGGTAAGAATCTGAGGAAGTTTGAATCATAATCCAAAAGTCGTTTTCATGAAGCAATGACAATCAATGGTTCATCAGCAAATCCGACTAAGAGTGATTATGCTTGGGAAGATTACAGAAGATGGATGAATTCCAAAATCTCTAGGATGAAGAATTTAGGGTATAAAGTTTCTAAAAGAAACTTCCGTTATGGGCTTATTCCCTTAATGGAAATCTAGAAGTTACCAAACTCCCAGTTATGTCTTCCTGCTCCAGAGGTTAAGGAAGTCATTCAAGAAGCAGTGCAAGATGTGGTCGTTAAAGATGTTGTAGTTGTTCCTGGTCATCATGATTGTGTAATGGAAGAAGTTATTGCTCAGATTTTATTTTTTGAGACTCAACAAGTTCAAGCTTCTATTTCTCAACCTTCTGCTAGAACTTGATCTAGAGATATTCATGTTGGACTTATGAAGACCATTGAGGAAATCAAGGCTGATAATGCATTGGTCAAAGAGCGTCTGGACAAACAGGACATAATGTTTCAATTGATTCTTTTAAGACTTCCTCCGCCTCCTCCTCAGAACCCCTAACCCTTTATTTTTTATTGCTTATGTTTGTATCTATTTCTGTCCTTTTTGGCATAATCCTTTTTCTCATTATTTTATTTTAATATTTGTCTCTATCTTTTTGATTGATGACAGAGGGGGATAAACATATCTAAGGGGATAATTCATAGTTATTGTGATATACTTAAATTCCTTAATTAAGAACCCAAATATTGAATAATGTTTTCTGCTAACAACTACTTCGAAGAATAGTTTGTTAAATGATTTGTATGGTTATGTTCAAGAATAAAAATGGTTATATTCAAACATCACAAGTTCTTATGAAGTTTCAAAGATCAGAATACTAGTTACCAGTTTCTGATGAAATGGTCTTTCATCTGAGTCTGTAAATCTTTCATACTGATGATTGAGAATCAAATTCAAGTGCATGAACCTTCAATGAATTAATATTCATGTTCTGAACCTATAACATTAAGTACTTGGCATCAAGTTTTTTTGAAAGTTCTTTTTGAAAACTATTGCATTGACATCTAGCTATGAGGAAGAGTTTCCTCTATAGTAATCAGACTTGAAAGTCAAGTTTCTTTAGGAAGATAACCAGCTCTAAAGCGTCTTCAAAAGAAATCAACAAAGCTTCTGAAGTGAAGCTTGTCAGAATGTTGATGTTAACAAACCAGTGCTCTGGACAACATCAATCAACTTCTAAAGATAAACCAGATTTTGACTGAAAATTTACTCTAGTACTTCAAAAAGATTAATCAGGAAAGTGTTCTTTCATTCTGATTTTATCTTTTTAGGATTATACATCTCATGGGAAGTTTTGTGCTTCTGAAAGATGTATTCTTCTGTGATTACCATGTACAAAACTTTTCATCAAATACATGTTTTGTCATAATAAAAAAGGGGGATATCATTAGAACATGATTTGGTTTTGTATCTATACCTTGAGTTTTGATGATAACAATTTGTATTTGTGTGAGAACAATTTCGGTTCCCTAATGGTTTATTATTGTGTAACTTTAATAGCCAGTTCTGATTCTAAATATATGACGTGCAACGTCATCAGTTTCTGAACAGTGTGTTCCAAATCTGCTTCTACGCCAGCTATTAGAAGTTCTGGAAGATGTTCAATATTGTTGTTGCAATGTTTTTCTGCTTCTGTGTTGTTTCACTCCTGAGAAGCTTCTGAGGAGACATTATGTTGTTGCTGCAATATTCTCTCAATTCATGCTTTTGGACGTGACTTTGATCACCAAACTTCTGAAGAATGGCAAGCTTTTGAAGTTGTGTTATATGCTGAAGATTCTAAAGATCTTAAGTCAGAGGATTGAGGTTATCAAGGTTCTGACCGAAGATTGTGAAGACTCTGAAGTTACTGAAGATCTCAAACCAGACTACTGACGTTGTCAAGGTTATGATCAAAGGTTCTGAAGTTTCTGAATCCAGCTTTATGTGTCTTCATTTCATGCTTAATCAATTTTCATCAGAAGCCAATGAACTTGAAGGTAAGATCAAATGGGAACGTGATCAAATAATACATGGTACAAATCGAATATCCTTTCCACTACTTGATTTCGTGGGCAAGGACAATACTATATATCACACATGTCACTGATTTTATGGGCGAAGGATAATACATATTATCAATCCTCTCTCATCCAACATTGGACAACCGCTCTTTGAGTTTTCCCCTTTTCCCCTCCAACGGTCTTCTTCTTATGCTATATAAGTAAGACTTGGAGACTTGAAGAAAACATTGGTGATACAATATTTTGACAAGTCTATTTCTTTGTGAAAAACCATCATTCTTTTGTACACAATTTTTCTTTAAGTGTTTGTTTATTATTTGTGTAAAATCTGCTTGTATATAAGCAACTTGTAATACAAAAAATATTATTCAAACTATTTGTTTGATTCCTTGAGGAGGTTATCCTTGAGAAGACAAAGAAGATTTTTCTTTGTGAGTACTTAAGTAGACTAGGTACAATTGCATCCTTGAGAAGACAAAAAAAGGTTATTCTTTGTGATTATTGTAATATGTTAATTATAGTGGATTAAGTTATTGTATAT
The DNA here is from genome assembly GCF_024323335.1 of Lathyrus oleraceus. Lineage (NCBI taxonomy): Eukaryota > Viridiplantae > Streptophyta > Magnoliopsida > Fabales > Fabaceae > Lathyrus > Lathyrus oleraceus. The sequence goes on along the minus strand of NC_066583.1, from coordinate 601,332,202 downwards.
AAGGCAAAATCACCTTGGCGGGTGGACTGGAGTAGCTTTGAGTTTCAAGCGAACCAGGATAAAAATACTTGAGTTTTTATATCTTTATTATTAACTTGTTATTGGTGTTCTTGTTTTGGGTAAAGCTTTTGCTTGTAAAACCCAAATTAAACCCCAATTTCTTGTGTTTTTTACACCTTCAGGTACCACATGCATATGAGTCGATAATATTGTTGAAAGTCACATTGCATATTCATTATGTATTATTGTGAAGTAGGTGAAACTTTAATACATGTGTTATGGTGTATATTGGATTATGTTAGAACTATATTGTATTTAACTCAGATTATTTATGTGTCTTTTATTATTTGAAGTTTCATTGTTTTAGAAGTCTTGCTCTAATCTTGTAACATCGGGGACATAAACATTTTATTGGATTATTCTATTGAAGTTTAAAAGTTCATTGACTTACGTTGAAGTGTCTAAGAGTTGAGTTTAATAACTCTTGTTTTTGAAGAAGCTTTATTTAAATGAGTTTTAAAGACTAAATGTTGAGTTTATGTTTCTTTATCCAATTAGGAACGATACCGCCTCAATGATATCTTAAGTAAAGGTGATCCTGTGATGACAGGTGTTGTATGACGTTAGTATATTCCGTTCCATGTTACTAATTGTCTAATGATTTTAGAGGTTTTTCGTTGGTGACACCTTAAATTGTTGTATAATTCTTAATACATGAGTTTTGGGGTTTAAGGTGTTACATGAAGTTGTGAGTCTTTCTTCCAAACGACAGATCAAAGCGTTTAGTCTCCTTTCCACGAGAATCTTGGAGCGGTTAGTTTTCAAGCTTCTAAACAAACTTTACAAGCTTTTAATACCGGGTTGAGCTCACGAATCATAAACTTGTGTTTCACCATAGGCTAATTAATAACCTGTGAGATTTTAATATCAGGCTAATCTCATACATATTCAAGCTTTTAATATCGAGTTAAGCTTTAACCTTCACTTGATTTTACCAAGGGGTAACCAATAATCTATGAAAGTTTTGAACACTAACTGATCCTTCGAACCTAAACAAGAGTTTGATCATACAATCCCCAAACAAAGCTTTTTAAGGGTTTAGAATATAAATCAAACAAATATTCTCTAATAGGATAAAATTTCCAACCAAGGTATAAAATAATCGCTTTGTTAACTTATAAATCTACCCTTCTAGAAATACAACTTCTCTCTTGTGAAAAAGACTTTCTCAAAAAAGACTTCGGCTAAAATCTCAGTGAGAGAAAGTAAAAAAAAGTTTAGAGAGAGAGAGAGAAGTATGAAATGAATCTCGGTTCTAGATTGATTTAAAATGAGGGAAGGTACATCTATAGGTTGGCTCAAAAAGAAAATAGTATTAAAAGCATTTTATGACCTTCCAATCGATTAACAACATGTCAAATCGACTGGGAGCCTCTATTACAATCGATTATCAAGTAAGAAATTGAAAGAAAATACATCTAGATGTTACCCATCATTAAGATGTTTTCCTAAACGATTAGGGTGCATTGTTGAAATCTCCCAATCGATTGGCAAAGACAAAAAAACTTTGCCCAAAGCTTTTTAGACAACTTCCAACTCATCTGGCACGACTTCAAGATATTTTTGGAAATATTTCTTTGAGAAAAATGTTTAAATTTCTTCTGTGTGTGTGTCATTTAGCCATATACTTTACGAAAACGCCCTTATGCATTACACGATTTTCACTCAAACTAATTAAGGTGGTGTTTTCTTGTACTTCAAGACTTTGTCAGTGTTAGCTCATAATTTTGACGCCCACTAAAGAATTACCAAAAGGGAAATCCTATGTAGAGATGTTTCGACCAGGAGGAGGTGTTCGACCAGGTAGAGGTGTTTCGACTGGATAAGGGTAATAAGAGTTAGCGTGCAGTTGAGACTTCAGAAATATTTCTTAAAATGGTTGAAGACGGTTTTCGATTGGAGGTTCAAAATTCAAATAAAGGAGAGAACTTTGTTATTATCTCAAACTGTTAAAGGTACACATTGAGCATAATGGATAGTTACATCCATGCAAGGCGCCATGTGTCTCGACGTGATTGAAGGGCCGTCATAAACGGTTATTTTGATTTAGTATAAATAAAGGGTCTTAGTGTTAGGATCAAGTGTGTGTCAAAGTGTGTACAGAGTCTGTAAGTTTACCAAGTACCCGTGTGAAGAAGAACCGTAAATCAAAGAATGTACGTTTGTTTACACCATTGTTACTTATTTTAAAGCAATACAATTTCATCTTTATTTTTCTTCCAGAAATACTTTTCTTTACTTCTTTATTCCAAACAGTCTCCTTTTACTTCGCTATTTCACAACCTTAATATTTCTTTTCTTTAAACACTTATTGTTGCCACTTGGTTATCATCATAGTCTTTTACCATTTCTCTCTTTCATTCATATTAGCATTTTACTGTAAAGTTTTAATCACTAGTCCCACAAATATTGTCGAAGTGTTCATGATTACTAAAATTCATTTTTAAAAACAGTTAGCACATGTCCTAGGATCAATCTGATCGATCCTACGGGTAACCAAATTTAGAAATTTGGAAGATCATCGATTGTTTACTAATTTTCAAGATAAACAAATTGGCACGCCCAGTGGGACACTGCTAGTGTTTTGGAATTGTTTTTAGTCTTAGTTGTTAAGTTTTTTTTAGAAAGGATTCGTTGTATGTTATTAATGAGTGGTAAAGTAGCCATAAACAACGAGCAACAACCAAGAAGAGAATCCCATACGAGGATGGCAAATGTAAATGCCTCAGATAACCAAAACTCTCAAAATATATCAACCAGTAACATAACGCCCTCTTCTTATTCGATAGGGGCGAACATGGCCACAATGCACGTTCCTGAAATAGTTCCATCTATGGTGAGTTCGATGCCAACGCATTCGATCTCTCATGTTGAACCTATTTTAACTTACATCGGACCTAGGGGCCTCCACATACTCCCCCACCAATTAGAGATATACCAAACAGGCCTTTGGTACCCCCTGGTTTCTCAATACCATTTGGTAGTCGAGAACAACCTTACGGAATGCCAACTTCAGTGATGGCCAGTTTACACAATGTTGGTTCTACTTTCTTAGAACCAGTGGTTAACATAAACTCTTGAGTACAAGGGTCTGGAGTTAACATGGGTCGAACTAACCAATCTTCAGGTTTGAGACATCAGACACAACTACCCAGTCTTACCAATAACTCCGCAACAACGTGGAGACAACAGATGGACGAAAGTAACCATGAGATGGTCCAAATGTTGACCCAAACCTTGACCACCATATTAAATCCTCTAATTCAATATACGGCTTAGTCGAATCAACAAACGACAACGCAGGTGGCGCGAATGTCAGAATTCCTGGGTGTACCACAACCCCAATGACATCCTCCTAGGGATTGGATAACAGAAAACCAGGAGGCCACCTTTGAAGAAGACCTTACTATCAACCAAATCCCACAAAATCAACTGCAACCAGAGATGCGTAATCAGGGGGAGGAGAAGTACCCCCTTGGATCGAACCACAAATACCAAAGAAACCAAGGGTAGTAATGGTACATAGAAATCAAAACACCGATGATATCATACGGCAAGTTCGACATGACGATTTGGAAGCAGATAATAATCTAGCAGCCATGGTCGAGAGGATTATGGTTCGAAATGGGGTAAATTTTGGCCTTCGAAGGCCAAATTATACATCACCTCTTCTTACAGGTAGAAGCACCCCCTAGAACCAAAATCCCCAAATTCACTAAGTTTTCTGGGGATACCACTGAATCCACTGTCGAGCACGTGGCTAGATATTTAATTGAGGCAGGAGATATGTCAAACAATGAGAGCCTTAGGATAAATTTTTTTTTCCAAGTTCTCTCACAAAGAATGCCTTCACATGGTTTACCACCTTGCCCCAAAGTTTGATCCACACTTGGAACCAACTAGAGAGAATGTTCCATGAGCAGTTTTACATGGGACGAACGAATATAAGTCTGAAGGAACTGGCTAGTATCAAACGAAAGTTTACTAAGCCAATTGATGACTATCTGAATAAGTTTTGATTTCTCAAATATAGATGTTTTACATAAGTTCCAGAGCATGAATTGGTCTAAATGGCCGTTGGGGACCTTGACTATTCGATCAGAAAGAAATTAGATACCCAATCTCTGAGAGATATGGCCCAACTGGCTGATAGGGTTCGACGGTTAGAACGTTTGAAGGAAGAAAAGGCTAGGTCAAATAAGGGTAAAAGGGTAGCCTATGTCGATTTCAGAAATGATGATCAAGGGTCCTGCCATGGACTTTTAGGCTTCGATGATAACGAGATCGACCTCGCTGAATTGAAGCAAGGGGCGCCGTACGCGTGTAAAGTTTTGGCCCATTCGAATGGAAAAAACCTTGTCGAACCAGAAAAGAATGATAAATTTCCCAAGAAAACTTATACTTTCAACGTTACAAATGATAGTACCCCCCGGGTGCTAAAGTACCTCCTTTAGTACAAAGAAAGAAAATGTGGTTTTGCAAATACCATGGTTTTCTGGGTCATAAAACATCTTAATGTTTTATTTTCAGGGATCTTGTGCAGAACGCCATCCAAGAAGGGAGACTCAAATTTAGAGACAAAACACGGAGCCAGATGAAGATTAACTATGATCATCTGCAAGTAGCTGAGACCCATTACACGGAGCCAGAGGAAGTGAACCTAGTCGAAGTCACTGATGATTTTGACATGATTGAAGTCACTGAAGACTTTGTCAATGAACCTGTTACGGATAAGGTTACTGAATACCTCGAACAGGAATCTCTTAATGACTTCATTAAAAAAGTTGTGAGAGATACCACCAACAAAAACATTGATGTCTCTGACGCTGAGGACGCTGAAGGTTCCAAGTTGATGATAATCACCAAGGAAACTGCTAATGGTTTCGTACAGATAGACAAGGCCACTGAGGGCATTCAATTACAATTCCAAAAGTTGGACATCACTGAAGATGTCAACATGGAGGTCAATATGGTCAAGTTATCCCATGATACCTCCATGGAAGTTAACGATGAATGTCGACAGAAAGAATATAACAAAATCACCTTCCCTAAAGAGGACGAAACACTGTCTGACTTCCTCCGAAGGTGTCAGAAGAAGCAATCGAAAGTCATATTGTACCCTCGGTGCAATGTTGTGTTTGACAAGAAGGCGACTTAAAATATCGAAGGGGTAAGGAGAGTGAATCACCAAGAGGGTCGTAAAGCTTTTCAAAATCAGCAGGTTGTTCAACCTATAAGAGCTTTCGACCCCATAAGATACTATGATCCAAGGCGGCCGATGGTGAAACTTGGTGAAGCCAAGCGAATAGGGCCGACTATTAAACCTATTTCCTTCAAACCTGGTGCTGAAGGGTCGAATGGAAAGTGGATCAATCCAATTGATGGCAGGAAACAGGGTGAAGGGAAATGGAAAAGCTTCGAAGTCGAAAGGGATTCGTCATTAGCTTACCGTAAGGAATTTCGGGTTGACAAAAGAACCTCCAATGTATCTGAGACCTATAAAGGGAAAAACCCTATGACAAGGTCTCAATGGAGGAGGGAGCAGAGGAGAAGAAAAACCCATAGAGAGGCTGGTGAGAAAGACAAATATGAGTCAAGCACCAACGTGCCTGCGAAGCAAAGGGAATACTCAAGCTTCGTTAAAAGAAAGTTCAATGATCCAGCAGAGGCGGCCAGCGAAAGATATAATCAAGTGGCTGATGAGGATGAAATGTTGATTGATAACTTCGACTCAGGGTCAGAGGCTTCTCTAAGTATTTTAGTCAGTGTGGTGTTTGTAATGCCCAAGGAATTCGATCGGATCACCGAGGTCGAAGACACTGACAACATCACGGAGAGAGAAATGGTTTCTCATAAGCCAGTATGTTACTACGTAATGAATAATGGATGCGTTGAAGAGAAAAATGCCTTCTTCGAGAGGCCCAATGAGGCTATGAAGAGTCATCTCAATCCTCTCTTCATTACTGGAAAAGTTGAAAATGTCCCCATTAATAAAATATTGGTGGATTATGGAGCGACTATGAATTTGATTCCTCATCACATGCTGAGGAAAATTGGTAAGTATGACACTGATGCCAAACCTCATAATATGGTTCTTACCAACTACGGAGGTAAAGTGGGTTCCGCCCTTGGAGTCATCCAAGTCGAGTTAACAGTAGGAACAGTCACAAGATCCACAATGTTTATGATTGTGGAAAAGAAGGCTAACTATAATTTGTTGCTTGGAAATGAGTGGATACATGGGGTCGGAGTTGTCACATCCTCAATGCATCAGAGAATAATTATTTGGTGTCCAGATGGTATTATGGAAAACATAGAGGCATATCAAGGGTACTTCAAAACCCCTATCAATCATACGGACAGACGCTAGTTCGACAAGCATTTGGCTAATATCGCTCCCTGTGATTCAGCCGATTTTGCATTCATCCCTGATGATAACGCTTATTGTTCCCTGTCATTGCACCCTTACGATGGTTTTCGTTGGGACAAATAAGTAGTAGGCGAAGACGACTTTGGATATTTAGGAGCGCCTGGAATTGAACCCATAGGTTGGGGAAGTGAATTCAGTACTGATGACTGAGTTTGCAACACTAAGAAGGATTTCGGCTTACATAGCCAAAAATAAGCAACAATTGGCCTTAGAGGCCGTAGTAAAAAATATGGTTGTCGAAGCCAGTGAAGTTTCTCATCATAGGTCCTGTGAAGGATTTTTAACCAATGCCACCTGACATGGGTCAGAACGAAGAGCAAGGTCAGAGGCTCGATGCTATCTACGACGATGAGCCTTTGGGTTTCGAGAAGGATCCGCTAGCAACAAACATTAAAATGTTGGCTCAGGATCCACTTGAGGAAGTCGACTTGGGAGAGGGATTGATAAAAAGTCCAACTTACATTAGCGCCAATATCCACCCTCAACTAAAGGTCGAAGTAGTCCAGTTATTGAGAGAGTTCAGAGACTGTTTCACATGGGACTATGATGAGATGCCTGGTTTGAGCAGAGAGCTGGTCGAATTGAAGTTGCCAATCAAGCATGGAAAGAAGCACGTTAAGCAGAACCCAAGGCGATTTACACCAACAATACTTTAGAAGATCAAAGAAGAAGTCAAAAGGCTCATTCGTTGTAAGTTCATTCGCACATCCAGGTATGTTGAGTGGTTAGCTAATATTGTGCTTGTTGTTAAAAATAATGGTATTTTGAGAGTTTGCATAGATTTTAGAGATTTGAATACTGTAACCCCAAAGGATGAATATTCGATGCCAGTGGTAGAAATGCTAGTCGATTCCGCCGCAGTCTATGAATATTTAAGCATGCTCGATGGATATTCTGGGTATAATCAAATATTTATTGTAGAAGAGGATGTCCCAAAAACAACATTTTGATACCCTGGAGCCTTATGCACCTACGAATGGGTGGTGATGCCTTTTGGTTTAAAAAACGCTGGGGCAATCTACCAAAGAGCGATGAATTCGATCTTCCATGATTTTATAGAGACTTTTATGCAAAACTATATAGATGATATTGTCATTAAGTCTGTTTCAGGGAAGAGTCACATAGACCATCTTCAAATATCTTTTGAAAGGATGAGAAAGCATGGCCTGAAAATGAATCCTCTAAAATGAGCTTTTTGTGTGCAGGCTGGGGATTTCTTAGGCTTTATGGTCCATAAAGGGGATTGAAATAAACCAGAATAAGACCAAGGCCGTGATGGAAGCGAAAACACCATCAACGAAGAAAGGATTGCAGTAACTATTAGGCAAGATCAATTTCTTGAGGAGATTCATCTTAAACCTTAGTGGGAAGACGCAAACTTTTTCACCATTGCTTCGACTCAACAAGGAAGGGTTCGAATGAGGGCAGGCTCAAGAAGAAGCATTTGATAAGATTAAAGCATACTTGAGTCATCCATCAATCCTGACGCCCCCTTGTAGAAATAAAAGTATGAGATTGTATATATCTACGTCTGACAAGACTTTAGGGAGAATGTTGGCTCAAGAGGATGATAATGGTGTCGAAAGAGCCATCTATTACCTCAGTAGGATCTTAAATGATGCAGAAACTTGGTATAACATAGTTGAAAATTTGTGTTTATGCTTGTATTTCTCTTGTACAAAGTTGAAGCATTATATAAAACCTGTTGATGTTTACGTTTTCTCCCATTTCGACGTTATTAAATATATGTTATCCAAACCGATTTTGCATAGTTGAATTGGGAAATGGGCATTAGAATTAACCGAATTTTCTTTAACGTACATGCCATTAAGGGATGTTAAAGGACAAGTGGTAGCCGATTTTATAGTCGACCACTCCATAGATACAAATACACTACACTATCTTGAAGTAGAACCTTGGAAGTTATACTTCGATGGGTCTAGTCACAAGGATGGAACAAGCATATGTGTGCTAATTATTTCTCCTAAAAAAATTCCAACAAGACTTAAGTATAAAGTAGGAGGTATTTGTTCAAACAATGAGGATGGATATGAAGCCCTCATAGTCAGACTTGAAATATTGTTGGAATTAGGGGCAACTCGAGTCGAAATAATGGGTGACTCAGAGTTAGTCATAAAACAGATCACGAAGGAATACATATGTGTTAAGGAGAATTTAATTATGTACTTCATAATAGTCGGTCGATTGCTAAAAAGATTTCAAATGGCTAATATTCGACACATACCTCGACTAGAAAATCAAGTGGCTAACGATTTGGCTCAGATTGCATCTGGGTGTAAATTTTCAAAAGAAAAATTGCAAAAAGTCATCGAAGTCAGAGGAAAGGTCGTGGCAACCAGATTAACTCCTTCAGACTTAGAAAAGACAAAGTTGGGATACACTGACAAGGGGAACTTCAAAATATTAGCAGTAGACAACCTGACAGATGAAGATTGGAGGAAACCATAGTGGTATATCTACAGAATCCAACAGCGTCTGTTGGTCGAAAAATTAGGTATCGAGCATTAAGTTATGTTCTTTTGGGATTAAAGTTTTTTAAGAAGTCTCATGAGGGAGTTTTTCTTAAGTGCATCAGTGAGTCAGAGGCGTATTTATCCCTTTCAACTGTCCACAGTGGGGCGTGTGGGGCACATCAAGTTGGTCATAAGATGAAATGGCTTTTATTTCGCCAAGGGATGTATTGGCCTATTATGTTGAAGGATTGCATTGAATTTGCAAAGGGGTGCCAATAATGTCAGATACATGCAGGCATACAACATGTTCCCGCAAGCGAATTGCACTCTATCATCAAGCCTTGGACATTCAAAGGTTGGGCTCTAGATTTGATTGGGGAAATTGGACCACCATCATCTAAAAGTCAAAGATATATCCTGGTGGGCGTTGCTTTTACAAAATGGATCGAATTTATACCCTTACCAGACGTGAATCAGTAGGATGTGATCGAGTTTATCCAGAAGCATATTCTTTATAGATTCGAAATCCCAGAGACGGTTACAACATATCAAGGGTCAGTATTCACTGCTCGAAAGATGCAAGACTTTGCTAAAGAAATGGGTTTTAAACATTAACTTCGACGCCTTATTATGCTCAGGCTAATGGACAAGTCGAAGATGCTAATAAAGTGATAATTAGCTTGATTTAAAAGCATGTGGGGAAGAAGCCTAGAAATTGGCATAAAACTCTAGATCATATTTTATGGGCATGTCGTACCTCCCATAAAGAAGCCACTAAGTCAACCCCTTTTCGGCTAACTTTTGGACATGATGATAATTTACCAGTAGAGATTCACCTACAATCTATAAGGATTCAAAGTCACCGTGAAATTCCAACAGAGTCATATTGGAGCATGATGCTGGATGAATTGGTTGATTTAGATGAAGAAAGGTTAAATGCTTTGGAGTTATTAAAACGGCAGAAGAAGAGAGTAGAGAACTCTTATAACAAGAAGGTGAAAGTCAAAAGTTTTTCGCCTGAAGACTTGGTCTGGAAAGTGATCCTTCCAATGCATCGAAAGGATAGAACCTTATGGAAGTGGTCTCCGAAGTGGGAAGGCCTTTTTCAGATTTTGCAAGTGTTTTCTAATGGTGTCTATGAAATTGAAGAACTTAATGAAGACAAGAGGATTTTAAGAGTAAATAGGAAATATTTAAAAATATATAGACCAATACTCCAAGAGATAAAAATAAGAGGAGAATAGTTATATATAAGTTAATCAAAGCCAATATGGTAAAAATGCCAAAATGGTTACATTAGATTCGAAGGCCCAAATGACTAATATTCATTAAAATTAAAATTTATCATTACATTAAAAATATACAAAATGGAAAGGAGAAATTAGAAAGGAAGGTTGACCTTGATCTGATGGTACTTGGCTTTAAGAAGCTCCAGACGTTTCTCACATAAAGATCTCTTTGACCAGAGAAGTTTGAGGTCAGACTCAAGTTTTCGATCCTGTTCGATGAACTCCAGGCCGAATTCTAGATCTTTAGCCATTGAGGCATCATCAAACTCTAAGAGTTGGCTTTTACTTTTTTCTGCGTCAGAAATCTTCGCCTGAAGTTCTTCTATTTGTTTCCTCCAAAAAACAATATCACGATCATGGCCTTCGATCTTTTCTTTGTTCTTTTGTTTAGTCTGCTCCAATTCCATAGCCTTGTTGGTGGACTCGGTGGCAACATCCCAGGCAGCGGCCTCAGAACCAGACTTCATCTCGATTTCCCTTGTAAGATGGGGTAACAACTTATGATCTGCGACAGCTTGGTCGATCATAGTACCTATCTCCAATATAATATTGACAACTTCAGGGGAAGTTTCTAGTAGGTCGACTTGGTTCCTAAGAGCCTTTAAGGTCAATGGGGCAGAAGGATTAGCCAACCGCAGCAGGAACAAGTCGCCTTTGAAGATCTTGTCTTTAATCTTGGAAAGCACTTCATCTGCAGGAGTCCTCGAAGGGTGATCTTCAGACACCGAAGTAGAGCTAAGGATTTTTTCAGAGGAACTCTCCCAACAACTTAACATAGCCTTCAAATATTCAAGGGTTGACTTCACTTCAGAATAGCCAGTCTTTTTGCAAAAAGGCCCCTAACACTACTTGTCGAAACTCCTCCCGTCGGAATAACTGCAATAGTTAGAGTGTCAAGAGTTTGGTTTTGAGTTTTCCCTTCGCCTGTATCAACCTCCCTACCTTCAAAGCCTTTATCATCACCAGGGACTGGGATCTGGTTACCTTCGTTCTCTTCCTTCATCACCGTATCTTCGACGTTGCCACCTTCCCCTTGGGGATTGGGTGTTCTTTTGACGTTGTATAAATCGTCTTTAGGATTATCTCCATCTTCAACTAATTCATCCACCACCATGGGTTCTGGATTCCCTCCAGCCTCACCTTTTTCAATCGAAGCAGTTTCATGATCGAAGTCGCTAGTGTGAGAGTGTTAAGTAGCAGTCTTCGGTGGCGAAGCATCAAGGCCACCAGACGAAGGTTGGTTAATTTCACTCATAGAGCCTTTTTCAGATGATGGTCGATAAGTGGGTTTTCCAGCACTCTTTAAGACATCCAATATAGAAGCTGGCGCAAAAGAAGTTGTAGTTTTGGTTCGAAGGATGGTACTTGCACCACCCTGAAATCAACAGAATTGAAACCATGAGTATTGAAAGATGGTAAATAGACTATGTAAGGTAGAGTGAAGTTTGTTTTACCTTGTCACCTTCGACCCTAGGGCTGGAGTTATCACTCTCACTTTAGGCCGCTGCTACCTTTACCATTTCTTCAGGAGTAGGCTCTTGGATAGTAAGTGCAGAAGGCCTTTTCCTTAGGAGTTTTGCTAGAGGCTGGCTCAAAGTGTCGGTGACCTTCAGTTGCTGCTTCCTCTTCCTGGAAGTTAGGTCGAGAACCGCCGATAGATCCTCTTTGTCAGATTCTATTATGATGGGGGTTTCTGCAGGTTTTTGGATTTTGATGGGGCTTAGAGGAGGTTTTCGAGCAGTTTGAGTTAAGAATTGGAATGTCAGCATCATTAAACATAACAAAAGCAAAAAGAAATGAGAAGGAAAAAGTATACCTTTATAGGCTTTCTACCTCCCTCATTCTTCGATTCGATTGGTCTACTGATAGTGGGTTTCTTAGCTGGAACCCTGATGGCTAAATAAAAATAACATAAAGTAGTTAGTGTTATCTAAGAGTAAACAACCTGAAAGAGGGATGTGATTCGAAGAAAACCCCATGTGTCACACCTTCATATATGTCTGATTTGACTCAGACATCTCCAATCCCAATATGAAGATGCCCTTTGAAACTGTCTAGAGTATGCTTAGTCGCAACCACCCGTTGAGATTTTTTTGGGATTGTTATCGAAGTATTTTAATGGAGTCTCCACAAATAAACCAGTCTGGAAATGGAGGGGCAATAGCCACTCCAAAGTCAGCATTAGGTAGTGGAGGAAATTTTTGGGGAAACAGTTCAAGATCCATTTCATAACATTTCTCATGAGGAACGTACAAAGGAATCTTTAGACTTTCCATTTTCTTTGAAAGAATTTCTTTGAGCGTGACAGCTGCTTCGCGGATGGTTCGACTAAGATCATCAGGCCTATAGGCAGTTTCAAAGTAGTTTTGAAAAGCTTGGATTTCTTTTATAAGCGTGTAAGTACATTTTATGGTTTTTTCCTCCACAAGAAGAAAAGATTTGTCAAAGAGTTGGATAAAGGAAGAGACATCATAAAACTCTTCAATGTAGTATTTAGTCCACCATCTCCCAAACTCTCGAGTGCAGAGGAAGTTAGGCTCGAAGTTAAAAGGAGTAAGTTGAGTTCTGCCAGTGTATCTGGATATCTGCTTGAGGGCAATGGCTTCATTGTGGAATACATTGTAGAGAAGGAGGCTACCCTTTTATATCATACAGGCACTTTGGAAGAACCTAGATTAACCTAAATTGTCAAGCGACAAGGTCGGGTTGATAGGTGATCAAAGTAACCTAAATCTTTGAAGCGTTAAACCGAAGGGTTAGGATCTGGGGGTCAAGAAGGCTTCCCAAATCAGTAAAGATTATGTCTCTTGTTTCTTGGATGGAGATGGGAAAGTCCTGGTAAACCATTTTGGACCGTACTTTCTGAAGGCAAATGGGGCCATGCTCGAAGTGAAAACACGGCGCTTGGCGAACATCATTATGTAGCTCATGAAAGTCGGTTGTAGGGCTTGTCCTTCGTCACTAGAAGTCAGTTGAGCCAGTCTAGTGCCTTCGACCCTTCTTTTTTTAATCTCCTCAACTTCTTCATTAATGAGGCCTTTGTTCGGTAAACTAGCCTCGAAGGTGGCATTAAGCCAAAGTTGCAACAGCCAAAAAGGGCTAGAAAGGAGAAGATTCCCCTTTTCGTCCAAATTCTTCAATTGAGCAACTCCATCACTCAATGACTCATAGAGACTTGCCAAGATCATCTCGCTTAGACAAATATCATGCCTAGCATGTAGTTGATTCGCCAAGGTGAGATATTTCTTGGCAACTTGCAAGGACTTCGAGCAGAAGACATAGGGAGACAACCACAAGGCCAAGAAATATATGTGCTCCACGTCGAAGACGGTGTCAGTATATTTATCATGATAATGGGTGATGTGCATCGAATATGCTGCTCGAGTAGTCAAAAAGGCTATTGTGTCCGCAACATCGATTTCAAAATCGTAGGTATGTCCAGTAGGTTTTAGCCCTGTGATAACGGCCAAGTCAAAGATGGTTGGTGTGGCCATACCACAAGGAAGGTGAAAAGCATAGGGTGTACTGTCCCAAAAGTACAATGAAGAAATCAACATAGAGATGCTATACTCCAACTCTATCTTCGACAACATGATTAGGTCCTAAATGCCTGTGTCTTTCCAGTTCTGAGATTTAGCTTTCTCTACTTTCTTTAACCAGTCTAGATAATTAGTGGGGTCTTTGAATATGGGGGTGTCGCGGAAAACTCTGAATCCATTGTTCATAAACCTTAAATCTATGGTTTCACTAGCCTTAGAGTTTTCAATGGTGGTTATTCGAGTCCTAGGGTTTTTTGCTCGCCCTATAGGCTTGCATTTGTGATAAGAGGGAAAAAAACTCTTTAAGTTTACTAGAATCAATATCTAAATCAGTTAGAGATCCAGATAATGCATGATTCTTTCCAGAAACAAAAACAGGAATGAGTACTTGAGAAGCATAGATTCTACGTTGTTCCTCCGTTTTGGGCTCTGGTATGAATTGTTGGTTACCTACCGTTAGTGGAGCATACAATGTAGTAAAATAAGGAAGCTATGAGATCTTCTTGGGAGCTTTTGTTTTGTTAGTTGTGGTCTTGATAGCTACGCTTACTTCTTTAGGAGCTTTGCTTGAAGTTGTCATTTTTGTTAGAGATTGAAAGAAAGAAATCTGGGTTTTTGGTTGAAGATTGTTTGAAGAGAAAGAGCTAGAGCGTTTGGGAATTCAGAAAGTGTAAAGTGTGAAATGGGTAAGTTTGTGGCTTTTATAGGCGTGCTTGGAAGAGAAAACGTTTCAAGTCAGCATTAATGGTCGACAAGTTAGTGGGACACGTGTCTCCCTTGGGCAGTGTGATGGATATGTTAATTAATGTCTGAATCCAAGATTTTTCAGTGTCTAGGAAACATGATGAGTAAAAAGATTCAGTTGTGGGATGAAGAGACGTGGTTAGGAAAAAGGTAATGTTGACTCTGACGTCACTAGACAGTTGGAGAAATTGAAAAGTTTTGTAACATTGGAACACTTGGCACAATGTCAAAATTGTTAAAGCATTAAAGCAAGGTCTCAAAAAATGTCTTTTCTCTCGTATGTCGAAAATAACATTTTTGGGGAGCAATTTGTTAGCTCATAATTTCGACGCCCACTAAAGAATTACCAAAAGGGAAATCCTATGCTGATATGTTTCAACCAGGAGGAGATGTTCGACCAGGTAGAGGTGTTTCGACTAGATAAGGGTAATAAGAGTCAGCGTGCAGTTGAGACTTCAGAAATATTTCTTAAAATGGTTGAAGACGGATTTTGATTGGAGATTCAAAATTTAAATAAAGGAGGGAACTTTGCTCTTATCGGAAACTGTTAAAAGTACACGTGGAGCATAATGGATAATTACATCCATGCAAGGTGCCATGTGTCTCGACGTGATTTAAGGACCGTCAGAAAACGATTATTTTGATTCAGTATAAATAAAGGGTCTTAATGTTAGGATCAAGTGTGTACAAAGTCTGTAAATTTACCAAGTATCCGTGTGAAGAGGAACCATAAATCAAAGAATATACGTTTGTTTACACCATTGTTACTTATTTTAAAGCAATACAAATTCATCTTTATTTTTCTTCCAGAAATATTTTCTTTACTTCTTTATTCCAAACAGTCTCCTTTTACTTCGTTATTTCACAACCCCGATATTACTTTGCTTTAAACACTTATTGTTGCCACTTGGTTATCGTCATAGTCTTTTACCATTTCTCTCTTTCATTCATATTAGCCTTTGAATGTAAAGTTTTAACCACTAGTCCCACGAATATTGTTGAAATGTTCATGATTACTAAAATTCATTTTTAAAAACAGTTAGCACAGGTTTTAGGATCAATCTGATCGATCCTGCGAGTAGCCAAATTTAGAAATTTGGAAGATCAACGGTTGTTTACTAATTTTCAAGGTAAACGGTCAGATACTTTCCTTCTTGTAGATAGTTGCTTGAGTTTACTTGAGATGAGACTTTAGTTAAATTCCATTTGGTTTCCATCATCGGATAGTCAAGTCCAACAAAACTTAATTATTTGGTTTGCATATTTAATCTCTTAATCGCTTATGCTTGACTTGTCATCATCAATTGTCATCAATAGACAAAAGTTATCATCGTCAAAAGTATAATAGTTATCTTTGTTAAAAGTATATCACTTGCAAAACAAGGTTCCACATTCTCCATTTTTTATGATGAGAACACATCTCTCAGAGGACGTGGTAAAAGAAAATAGCACATATGTGTTTGGAGTAATTAACCCCCCTCCCCCTGAGTTAAATAGAGAGTATACTCTGCTCCCCATAATAGTATAATTCCCTCCTTTGTAAAAATAAAAAAGTTGGTTAAAGATGCATTGCGAAAAATAAATATGCAAGCATAGACAAATAAACATTTTAAGAAAGGAAAAAACATGGTCTTATTCATTGCATGAAATTGAAAAGGAAAAGGAAAATTCTAAGGAATTTAAAGCACAAAATGGAAAACAACTAAGAAATAATTAGTTCATATCGTCGTCGTCATCATCATACTCGCTTAAAGCCGTTGGTGATATGATGTTTCTTTTATGCATTCTCCTAATGAGCTTGTTAATCATTTCATTTATTTTCATTTACTCGTCACGTATTTCAATTAGGGTGTTTGAGGAGGATGGTGGAAGATCATTGTTTCTTTGTTGTCTTGCTCTTCTTGGTGGTAGTGGGACTAACTCTCTCCCTTTAATAGAAACTTCCATTTTGTTTTTTACTGTTTTCCCAATCTTCATGTGTAAGAATTTTGATTCTTCCTCACCGAACTAATATCCGGTATAATTTAAGATTTTTGTGATTAGTTCATCATATGGTAAGGTGATTTTCCTTTTGCTATCTCGCATGTGGTGAAGTATGTCATCCACCCAATTTTTCTCAACTTGGGTTTTCAAGAACTAGATTGCAGGGAAATGTGACTTTTGGATTGTGCTATAGTTACTTTTCCAAGATATTCTCTACGCGGTCGAATGAGGTGCAAAATGAATAAGATCAAACAATTATTGAAAGACACGTGGAAGCTTGTCGAAGACGAAGGCTGCATGGAAGTGAAAACATGACATGCTTTGTTTAGTCGATTGTTGTGGACGGTTAACCTAGAAATAATATATATGTAGCATTCACTTTGAGTTTTAAGGGTCCGCAATTGTATGCAAATTCTATATAATTCAAAGTATCCATGTGATTGAGAAAAATAGTTGAGAATGTACATACGTGCTCCATTTTTTACAAATTAAAGTATTTATGTTCAAATCATTTTCTGCAATTAAATTACTTTGAGTTACTTTATTTCAAGTTCTTTGCATTTCGACTTTCAGTTTAAGTTCTAGTTATTATTTTCAAACTGCATTTTGATATTTATGTCAAAATTATTTAAAGCTCATGATTCACACAAATATGTCATGAGATCTTTTCGAGTTTAATACCTTAAAGTAATTTGAAACTTATTTTTGTTTATTAAATTTTACCGTAAAGAATATACTTATCGTTGATATTAATTATATTCTTTTTATGATAGTGAAATTTATGACAGTGCAGGAAACATAATGTTCTAACTGATTTTGGAAATTGTCTTATAGTGTGAATACTTGCACAATAATCATTTCAAGTTGTATACTACAAATTAAAGATGAGAATACTTGTACAGTTGCAAGAAATTGCAGAAAACTGTTGTAAAAACATATTAATCTTTTCGGTAATCAAATATGCGTCACACCTCATTTTTCATTCATTATCATCCCAAATTGAACCCTAATATCATAAATGAGATTTCGTTTTTGAAATCTAAAAACTCATTAGGTTAAAACATTATCACGTTTTTACAAAATTGAAGGAGTGGAAAATTGAACCATAGAAAAACATGTTCTATAATGCATAATGATATCAATTTCAAATATTTTTTAAATAATTACAGTAGAAAACAATTTCAAATGCTTTTTAAATAATTATAGTAGAAAAAAATAGTTAATACACATCATTTCATTCCATTATCATCCCAATTGTAACCATAACAAATGAAATACAAGAAACTCTATTTAATATTGAGAATATCTAAATTAAATAAAAAAAGAAATTTTATAATTTTTTTTAATGTTAAAAAGATTAATTACCACATTAATAAGTAAATATTAAACCATTTTTTTATTTAATTAACTGTATCTTTCTAACATTAATAAATAGATGATGTGTTACGGGTCCTTTACTAATTAATATAAAATAAAATAAATAAGATGTAATGAGCTATTCGATTTTTGTATGCTGCATTAATTTGAGGGCCAGCTTAAAAAAAGATAGAGCTACGTTCTTCAATGTCTAAAAATAATAATCCTTGTAATCGAAGAAATTAACAAATGCCATTACTTATTCTCTCCAATTTATCTACAAAATATAATAAAACTGATTGATATAATAAGTGAACACGGTTTATATTACAAAACCCTAATTAGACCTAGTCTTAACCAATCTGGAAGAAGTTCTAATCCTAATCCCAGAAACAGGGCTTTTCTCTTCCTCTTCAGCAACCTTTCTTTTCAATTTCTCTTTCGTTTCAACAGCCTTTTTCACAGCATCACCGATTTTAACCAATCTCCGACTCCGAATCTTCACCGGAGCAGCCACCAAATTCGAAACAACCACCTCAGTAGACCGATTGTTCTCAGGAGAAGCAACTCGATCGAAATCATCACCGAGCTTCTTTACCAAACGCCTTCCACTGGTAACAGGACTCGAAACCCTAACTTCCTCCTCGAGAAGAGTCTCGAGTCTGCGACGCTTTGAAGAAATCGGAGCAGGCGGTGGGGACGGGGAAGGTGTGGGAGAAAGAGAACTCAAAGATCTGCGAAGATCAAAGCTCGGGCTTTTGGTATTGGATTCTTTCTCGCGTTGAGTACGGAGTTTTTCAACATTGCCTTCGATTTTACCCATGAGACGGAGACGTTTGAAGCTGAGCCCGCCCATGGACCAATGGGCTTCTTGGGCCCAGGACATTAATGGATCGGTGACGGAGAGAGGAGGATATACACGGTCGCTACCGTCAGGGTTGACGTAAATTCGAGGGCGAGGAAGGCTTGAGCCGTAGAATTTAACTGGTTTCGAGGGCTCGAATGAAAGAACCATCGTTTTTTGAGATTGTTAGTGAATATTGTTAAATCGGTTAAATGTGGTAGGAAAAAAGAATGGAGTGTGTTTGTTAAATAAGAGAATCGGAAAAGATTGAAAAAAGGATTTTAATGGCGGGAACAGGGTGATAGGCGGGGTGAGTTGCCGCTTGTACTTGTGTGAGAATTTTGTAGCTTTTCATTTGGGCTTGGGTTTTTATTCAAAACAATTAATGGGTTACTATTGCGCGCTATCTACACCTTGTCTTTGCTAAATACTTATATGTTTAATTTCCCCCCAACTCTTAGAACCTCTCCATAATCTATGGAAGTAATAAAAATATTCTCTGAAACTCCTCTTTAAACAAAATAAAGTTTTTCATTTCCCTTCTTCATCATTTGAGTTTCCTATGTCTTGAACTCTTTAAATCCAAACTTTCAAACATTACCTCATTTTAAACTCAATCTTGCTCGAAACAACCTTTCTCTAGCTATTTCGAAAAATGATTAATACGGATTTGCTTGATTATATGATGTATGTCATGCTCTTTTTTTCATTACTGATATTGTTTGGATTTTTAGAATCGAGACACACTCAATGGCTTGATTGTGGTTTATAAAAGTGATTTGTGTTTTATGTTAGTAATATGCATAAACAACATGTTACGGACGCACATTTAGGAATGAGATTTTTTTTTTATCCCATACTCCATCCATTATTTATTTTCTTTCCCTACATTATAATTTGTTGGACTAAAATTCCTTCATATAAATAAGTTATATTTCATAAATAAGTCATAGTCTTCCGAAATCACACATTTTATTGTTGCAAATCGAAACTCATTTTTCAAGATTTTCGATTTATATTTCTCATACCGGAACAGATTTAGTAAGTGTTCTGATTTTCATAAGTTCACCGGAACTCATTGCAAAAGTTTTCCGATTTTCACAATGCATAACATAACTCATTTGATTTTTCTTCCGGCTTTGCATTATATTACCAGAAGTCTTCTCAAAAGTGTTTCGGTTGTTTGAATTTTTTTCACACCATAACTCTTTTAAAAAAGTCTTTCGGTTCATATTTTTTTAATTTTTTTAATTTTTTAATTTTGATAGTGGCGCGAACATGAGGCAAGGACGGTAAGATTTCAGATCATGGTTTATGACGGAGAGTTCAACCAATGTTGGCTGGTGAGGAAGGGCATATTGGTGCATTTGCATCCGCAACACAACTGATTGACTTTATAGGAGGATCGTGTGATACGTCTCTTTTGGTAAAGTACGAGCGTCATGTTGCTCGACATTTATGGTTCAGTGAGGTAAGTGAACAACGTGTATTTAATATTGATTAATATTTGAATTTTTAATGTTGTGTTTTATAATATGTGTACTTTTAATTGTTTTTAGGAGAGAGGTCTGAAGAAAGAGTTGAAGGTTGTTGGACATGGGATGAATGTGACATGGAGGGTCCCACAAGCTCTTCCACCATAGATGGAGAGTTGGGTTTCTAGGTCTATTTTATTTTCACTTCAAAGAACCAATTTGACGAAGATAGACACAAACCTGATATCCGCATTTGTGGAGAGATGACATCTAGAGACATCTTTATTTCACATGTCGTTTGGTGAGATGAACCTTACTCTGGATGAAGTCTCTTGTCTGTTTCACTTGTCCATCAGGGGAGTCTTCTGGAGCCCTCAAGATGTCACTGAAGAGGTTGTTGTTGAACATGTTGTTGATTACTTAGGATTGTCACAGAGTGAGACACAAGCACATGTCTGTATATGCACGGGTTCTTATTATAAGTTTGAGTGGTTATACGATTTATTCAAAAAGCATAGAGTTGCTTCTAGTTGGGCATGTGCGACTATAACGTATTTGCTAATGTTAGTGGGTTCCACAATTTTTTCCGACAAGACCTTTACGCTTGTCGAGACACGATAACTCTTACTATTTACGGACTTAGAGAGATGTTTGAGATATAGTTGGGGAACAATTGCGTTGGTTACCCTTTACAAATATCTAGGAGATGCTGTCATGTTCAGTTGCAAACAGCTCGGTGGATATCCTACTATGTGTTAATTAATTTTATTTAGTATATTCATTTGATTTATTTTGTTTATTATGTTTTAATTTATTTTATTTAATTAATTTATAGTGTTAATTTTGTAACAATGTCGGGTTCACGAGTATTTTCTAACAGTTGAAAAAAGAGGAGAGAATTGAAAACCAACTCATAATTGTGGTCTTCCTCGAGCGATGAGATGGTCCTGCAAGCAAGGAATCCTGAAGGTTGATGACTTGTGACCTATTTTGGGTGAGCTGACACCTGCCGATGTCATATGGCGTCCATTCGAGGATCATTGATCATTGCATCCGTTTGATGAGTTATGTATGTACAAGGGTGTATGAAGTGGGGTGACATAGTTGTTCCATACTTATCTGACAGAAGTATACGTCAGTTTGGATACAGACAGTATGTTCCACCCCACCTCCTGATTATATAATGGTTTATGATATTGATGTTGAGTGGATTAGTTACCATCAGAGCGTTGTTGTTATGATTCGTCCGACAACATTGACCATCACTCCACCTGATACAAATGATGGATACATGGAGTGGTATTATCGTGTTTCACATCCTCGTTTAGTCCCGCCCCATCGTGATGTGCCAAGAGAGGTGTCAGTTCCTATTTATGAAGCAGGACCATCTAATCCTAATTGGGCATGTGTTTTTACATTAATTCATCGTTATCTCCGACAAGTTAACGCCGATGAGGATGACCCACAATTTTCTGATTTATTTGAAGTTTTGCATAATTCTCGTTCACATTAATTTATGTTTATGCTTTTTCCTATGTATTAACTTTTAGACTTATGTTTAATTTCTTATCAATTACGTGATCATGAGACATATGAAATTTAAACTGAATGATATAATATAATATTCATGTTTTGATTACATATTCATGGTAATATAGGTGTAAGTAATATTCAATGTTGTAGACGTCTTGCAAATTCTAACATCCAAGACATTTCTATTGGACAATGAAACTTCTTCCAATCTAATGTGACTGGTGACAACGAAAACCATTCTTTCACATTTACCTGATTATAAAAATAATTAAAATATTAAGTCATATATTTTATAAAATAAACTAAGTAAAATAAGTCATATGTTAAATAAAGTAAACTAGGTACCTAAGCTCAATGATTTTGGTTTACAAAACCAGTGTAATAAATGGAGATATTTGGTGAATGTAGGAAACAAAATCATGCACGAATTGCCGAAAACAATTAAGTACAACATTATAGCGATTTGCTATCAAGTAGCCCATATATGGTAGAGTCAACCATTTATGTAGTGGTTGCGGATCAAAGGATTCTATCATCAACGATTCTCTCACTTCTGCTAATCGATTACCAAATAACCTTTCATACAAACTTGATTTTTCCTTGTCTATTATTTCCAACTCCAAGTCTCGGCGAACCATTGACCAACCATCCTTACCATATCCGTGCAACGATGCAACAACTCTAAATCCACAATTACCATCTGATACAACATTAACTACATCTTCAACGTATGACCTAATATGATTAGGAAATTGAATAGTGAAATGATACGTCTCGTGACTATATATAGAATATAGTCTATCGGGTACTTGATTGCAAGTGCACAGTCTAGTCGTTTTAGTTTTAAAAGATATTGAACCCACAGGGACCGATGGTCAAACTAATGCTACCGACATTGTTATGTTTAGCTAAGGAAATGATTTTCAGAAGTTTGGTTGAAGAAAATTGAATCTAAGGGAAGTTAAGTCTTAAGAAAATATAAATATGAGGATATCGGTATGCAACGCATTAATCGTCAGGGATTCGATAAGTCACCGGTGTATAATTTAAGTACCAAGTATCTTTCAGTAGAAAATACTTATTTAAAAGGCTTTATCGCACACTCTCGTGATTGTTGATTCAGACTATACCTTTAAGTCAGAATGTACGCTCTCACTGTCCCATTTGAAGTTAAAAATACTTTTTGAAAATAAATGATTTCTAATTGCTTGTAAAGTGCTCTCGCTGTTTTTAAAATCAATGCTTAGTTTTTACTATCCAGTTCGACCCTCGCGCTCCTGCGATTGTCAGTTCTTGCCTTAGTTAATTTCTCACTCTCGTGGCAAAATTGTATTAAATAGATTCTCACTCTTGTGACAAAGTTAATTAAATTTAAATTAAAAACCACAGCCAAAAAGATTGTTTGAGGAAAGAAGTTTTACACCGATTATTATTAAATCCCGTCTAATTAAATGGTTTACATACCGATACCGGTATTTTAGCCGGACATGTTAAATAACGCAACCACAGACGAACATAAACAGATCAACAATAAAGAAAATATGATTATTATAATAATAAAGCAATAACAATAGTAATTGAATAAAAACCTGAAAATTGAATTAATAGAATACGCCGAATCTTGAAGTACTTGAGCAGTCCTCCACAGGTCGGTATGATTCTGCTTCTTCGAAATAATTGCTTAAACTAAATTAAATAAATTGTAGTAGTTCCCTAGTGTAGGAAACTACTACTTTGACTAAATGAGAAACGAAAAGGGAAAATCAAAGCTCTGAACGGTAAAAGAAAATAATGTTGCTGAAGAAAAATAAAAGAAAAACATAATTGCTATGGAAAAATAAAAATGCAGAGTGGCTTCAAAGAGGAAAATTAAGCGTGCCCGTAGGTTTCCAACTTCCATCCTTTTATATTCTCCATTAGGTCTTGGCAGTTGAGAGAAATAAGAGTGACTTGGTTGAGTGAGAAGTCCACGGGAAAGTAGATGAGGAACGAGAAATAAGGGCCTGGTGGATCACTTCTGTTGACAAATTCAATGCGCTGGTTTTGGCCTTGTGATGTTCGTGATGGGCCTGTGATGGTCGTGACAGGCTGGGTGTGACGGTCGTGACAGGCTTTGTGACGGTCGTCACATGCACATAATTTGTATTCTCTGCTTTTCTGCTGTTTTCTCTTCTGTTTCTTCTTCTTTTCCTTCCTTTTCTATACTTTACTCATTTAATCATGGGAATTGAAATACCTGCAAAAATAACTCGAACACTTGCGGAATAATCGGAAGATAGATGAAAGTGGTACGATGTTTGAGTATAAATCAAGGCAAATATACGATGTATTTTCACATTATCAAACTCCCCTAAACTTGAATCTTTGCTTGTCCTCAAGCAAATAAAATTTGAAAACACTAGTTAAACGCGAATACATAACACATTTCCAATTCGTACGTGGTTGTTAGGTGCTTCGTTAAGATGACAGATACTCAAGTAAAACACTAAAGATACAGTCACGACACAAGAAATAAGCATTAACGTAGATCTCTCCTTTGATACAAACCAGTTTGAATCATGCTATTATAGCTCAACCTAATGCTTATCGTTCCTATTTCACCCAGTTTCATTCTAGCGCAATCACATTAAGCCCTTTGCCTTTACACGCACTTAATGAAGTGGCCGGTTAGTGACTTTGATCCTTTTTTAGCACGGGGTCTGGTACACTACTGTGGTAACCTTTTATATATCCCATTTGAAGGTTGTGGGGGATCGAACCGTAGTTTGCCCTACCGAGTCCAGTACTAGGTACCTCTGAACCAACCAGCCGGGTTTTTCTGTTCCTTCCTTTTGTACATCTTGTAACCGTTTGTATGGTGCATTTTTTTTTTCAATTTCTCGATAGCAAAAGTATGAAGGATCTTCTTAATTCGTAGGCATCAATCACTTATATTCATCGGCTCTTTATATGGTTTATGTTTAAGACGGCGTTGACTGCTAGTATAAACTACCAGGGGTTAATCTAGAATGGAGACTTTAGGTATCGGTATAATGGGTATTCAAACTGATCTCGTAAAAGTGAGAGATCTAAGGTGTCAGGACGGTATCAATCTTGTTATATTTTTCTCAGTTTCCTAACAGAACCTCTGTAAGGCAACCTATATACTCGTAGGGTATGCATTTAACTTAAAAACAAAAAATTTGTTATGGCAAATTATATATAAATGAATGAACGATTAGATAAAGACAAAAAAAATTGTTATGGCTAAAAATAGAAACAAGTAAAGGAAAGACAAAGATTTCCTCCCACATTTAAACAAAGCATTGTCCTCAATGCGACAATATAAAGAATGAAAAGGGAAGAAACACGAAGATCTCTACTCGTTGTCACGATGTTGGGCTCTGCGCGCTCTAGCTCTTGCTCGTGCATGCTCACTTCTTCCATGCTGGGTAGGATCTAACCCCACATGCTGAGTGTACTCTTGGATGACATCAACGCGATGTGTCAGGGTGCTCATCTCTTCGGAAAGTTCCGTCATCCCCTGGTCGTTCCAGTTCGCATAGTCATGTTGATCCCTCTATATCTGCTGGATCGTTTGCATCATTTCTGTCTGGCACTCCTCCATCATCTGGTTGTGTCGCAACATCTCAACGTAGATGTCTTCCATGGTGGCGGGTCGTCGCTCATTTCTTCGCTGGCCTCGGGAAGATGTCTCTGCAGCATACTCGGGAGGTGGTTGTGGCATTTCTCGATCAAGTTCCTTTTCAACTTCATCTTCTCCATTATTAGGATCTCCTTTATTGAGCTTAGGAGCGTTCAGATCAAAAATCTCATTTTCCATATTCTGCATATCTGTACGGTTCCTGTTGGGCATAATGATTTCAAACTATCTTGTTCCTAACCACAGGATGGTACTTCCCGTCATCTCTGGCCTTGATGAGGAGTGAGGAACGACAATAGTCGATGTTGAGGAACTCGGCTGGCAAGGCAGGTAAGTTGGCGAGCCTATCCCCCAGATTCAGGCCTAATGTTATGGAGGTGATGATTCCTCCAAAACAGAATGATGTGCTGCCTCTCATGCATGCATCCTGGATGTTGGCCAACAAGAATGGGGTGGCATTGAACGCCAATGGGGTGAACACACGGTGAAGAAAAAAAATCTCCTTAGAGTTTACCTTGTGATTGTTGACTCTTCTGAAAATCGTGTGCCCTAAGACTCGGTGGAAATATCTTATAGCTGGGTTGTGGATGTATGTTGCGTTGAGCGCATCCCAGCTTGTGACGTTAATGTTGGTAAGGTTATGCCACACTCCAAATGTTATTTCTGACCATCCATCAGGGATACATCAGTGGATTCCCTCTCCATGTCGGAAGCCAAGTATTCACGCTATTTGAGTTTGGTTTAGGGAATACTCAGTACCGAACATTCTAAATGTGGCAGCTCTGGTGAGAAACTGAGTTGCACCAGGAGGGGTAATATAGGAGAATGAACTCGGGAATTCCAAGGTCAACGCCTCATAAGTTGGTTGCGGGTTGGTGCAAAGCTGCGCCAAACTAGAGTTGTTCAGCATCCATTCTACGCCATCTGAAAGTCCCAACTCCGTCAGACAGTCGTTATCAACATACCTCGTAGCTTGGACTGAACGTTGATAGAACCTGAGGTAGTTGTCTCTATGTCGCTCTCCGGCTTCTCCCTCTTTGAATACGATATTTGAGAGGTCGGGAGCAGCTCTCTCTTGACGGGCCATTTAGTGTGCGAATTTGAAAATATAGGTTTTGGTGGGAGAAATGGATTTCGTGAGTTATAAGGTACTCACACATTTCTCGCTTAAAAGGATATGATGAAAAAGGTTAATGGAGAAAAGAGTGGTGTGAGTGGGATGGTTAAGGAAAATAGAATTATTAGATGAGGAAGAAGAAAAGAAGTGCGCCTATTTTTATAGGCGCGCCTTCTGGATCCGTGACGATTGTCACAGGGCTGTTACGGTCGTCACACGTAACGGTCACAGGGTTGTTACGGTCGTCACACATAACGGTCTTGCGTAACAGCCATATCCAACGGGCGTGTGTAACGGTCATGTACTTAATGTGTGACGGGCGTGGCGTATCTGTGACGGGCGTCACACCTCTGTGACAGGCGTAACACTGCATGTGACGCTCGTCACATGCAACGGTCACAACTTTTGCAATCACGCCTCTAATAACTTATTTACTTCATCCTTGACTACAATACTTAAGATTGGGTTGATCCTTCTCTGGTATTCTCTAGAGGTTTTACA
Organism: Lathyrus oleraceus; assembly: GCF_024323335.1. Lineage (NCBI taxonomy): Eukaryota > Viridiplantae > Streptophyta > Magnoliopsida > Fabales > Fabaceae > Lathyrus > Lathyrus oleraceus. The sequence goes on along the minus strand of NC_066583.1, from coordinate 601,305,214 downwards.
ATCTTCCTCTAACATAATGCGATGCATACAGATAGAAGGACTTATTCCTTTTTGGTCAGCGATGTTGTAGCCTAACGCAGTTCGATATTTTCTTAAGACATCTAGTAACTTTTCAGTCAAACTTTTAATTATCCTCGATTTCCATGGCCACTTATCAATCCATATCTCATATCCGTCACCTTTTTTTCTTTTTCTTCTGCGAGGTAGTTTATCCTTCTCAACTTGTGGTGGTGGTTCTGGCTTTATCCTGAGAGCTACCTTTTCAGGCTTAGGTTCAATTTTTGCATCCACCACCTCAAAGTCTAGTTTTCCCCTCTTAATACTAATGAGTTCCCTAGTTTCATAGTCTTCTAATTTTCTCTTCTTGTTCAGGGTCTCAAATAAAGGTGCATTGGTGTGGATATTTTCCGATAGCTCTTCATATCTTTCAGATTTGGGGTCTACCTTGACTTCCACAGACCTTCGTGGGAAAGGAATTGGTGATTTATAGGGAGGAGGAACAACACATAGTTCTTCATTCTCTACCTCTTTTACACCCCCCCCCCCTCTTGGGTGGTGCCAGTGGTTCTTTCTTAATCTCTACTCTTTTCTCACCTGAACCCTCCTCATTATCACTCTCCTTAGGATTTACGGTAAATTTTTCACTGGTGATTGTTACAACATCCGCATGTTTCTCTGGGAATGGTCCTAGAGATGTCTGCGCAAGCAGGGAGATTTGAGTCTCAAATGCCTCATTGCGAGTGACGGGGGACTCAACCACAGTGTTCAGTTGCGTAAGGGTTTCATTGGTATAAAGACTTTGTTTTTTAAATTCTTCATTCTGAAGAGTTTGTGTAGCCACAAAGAGTTCCATCATGGATTTTATCCTAGAGTGAGTTTGCGTCTCAATGAAATCCTCCATTAATATTTCCAGGTTGAATTGATAAGAATCCTGCGATTCCTCAAAATACCGGGAGTGATAATCGTAGAGAAAATTTGGGTGATACATAGTAATAGAGAAAAGAGTGCCTTAGTCTATACTGGGCAACGAAAGAATCGCACTATTTGACTAAATCAGTCCCCGACAACGGCGCCAAAAACTTGATACATCTCGTGACTGTATATAGAATATAGTCTATCGGGTACTTGACTGCAAGTGCACAATCTAGTCATTTTAGTTTTAAAAGATATCGAACCCACAAGGACCGATGGTTAAACTAATGCTACCGACGTTTCTATGTTTAGCTAAGGAAATGATTTTCAAAAGTTTGGTTGAAGAAAATTAAATCTAAGGGAAGTTAAGTCTTAAGAAAATATAAATAGGAGGATATCGGTATGCAACGCATTAATCGTCAGGGATTCGATAAGTCACCGGTGTATAATTTAAGTATCAAATATCTTTTAGTAGAAAATACTTATTTAAAAGGCTTTATCTCACATTCTCGTGATTGTTGATTCAGACTATACCTTTAAGTCAGAATGTTCGCTCTCGCTGTCCCATTTGAAGTTAAAAATACTTTTTGAAAATAAATGAGTTCTAATTGCTTTTAAAGTGCTCTCGCTGTTTTTAAAATCAATGCCTAGTTTTTACTATCCAGTTCGACCCTCACGCTCCCGCGATTGTCGATTCTCACCTTAGTTAATTTCCCACTCTCGTGGCAAAATCGTATTAAATAGTTTCTCACTCTTGTGACAAAGTTAATTAAATTTAAATTAAAAACTACAACCAAAAAAATTGTTTGAGGAAAGAAGTTTTACACTGATTATTATTAAATCCCGTCTAATTAAATGGTTTACATACTGATACCGGTATTTTAGTCAGACATGTTAAATAACGCAAACACATACGAACATAAACAAATCAACAATAAAGAAAACATGATTATTATAATAATAAAGCAATAACAATAGTAATTGAATAAAAACCTGGAAATTGGATTAATAGAATACGCCGAATCTTGAAGTACTTGAGTAGTCCTCCACAGGTCGGTAGGATTCTGCTTCTTCGAAATAATTTCTTAAACTAAATTTAATAAATTGTAGTAGTTCCCTAGTTTAGGAAACTACTACTTTGGGGCTAAATGAGAAACGAAAAGGGAAAAGGGAAAATCAAAGCTCTGAACGGTAAAAGAAAATAATGTTGCTAAAGAAAAATAAAAGAAAAACAGAATTGTTGTGGAAAAATAAAAATGCAGAGTGGCTTTAGAGAGGAAAATTAAGCGTGCCCGTAGGTTTCCAACTTCCATCCTTTTATATTCTCCATTAGGTCTTGGCAGTTGAGAGAAATAAGGGTGACTTGGTTGAGTGAGAAATCCACAGGAAAGTGGCTGAGGAACGAGAAATAAGGGCCTGATGGATCACTTCTGTTGACAGATTCAATGCGTTGATTTTGGCCTTGTGACGTTCATGATGGGCCTGTGATGGTCGTGACAAGCTGGGCATGACGGTCGTGATAGTCGTCACATGCACATAATTTGTATTCTCTGCTTTTCTGCTGTTTTCTCTTCTGTTTCTTCTTCTTTTCCTTCCTTTTCTATACTTTGCTCATTTAAGCATGGAAATTGAAATACCTGCAAAAATAAATCGAACACTTGTGGAATAATCAGAATATAGATGAAAGTGGTACGATTTTTGAGTGTAAATCAATGCAAATATATGATGTATTTTCACGTTATCATGAAACGCTTCTTTGATTGTGACAACTTCTTTGATAATTTCAACTTCTTCGAAGTTTGTGGAGGTTGAGATTGCCTCTGTAAATATTGAGATGCTTGAACAACATACTCATGATACGGTGGATCCCTATAAACATCGTATCCTACTGGTTTTTTTCCCTTTATTCTTCACTCCTCCTTTGATTTTTAGTTTCTCAGGTGGTGGACACAATGTATTCATTGTGGGGTAGGCAAGTTCGCAACCCCTACTTTTTAATGCCCTTTTTCCCAACATCATCTAATGACCTAAACCTTTTCCATAATTCATCTATTTCACAACTCATATCCACCTCTGATCCATCATCTACATCTACCTATAACTCAACTTCCATACCTAGTTTCTTCCAATGAACATGAACAACATCTATTGGTATCGGTATATCACCAAGTGTGTATCTTCCTAACTCACAATCACAAGGTAACCCATAAGATGTTCTTATAGTATAAACACATATTTTCATGTCCGTTCCAACATAATCAACTCTCAATAACTATTCAACAATATGTCTCAAAGCAACTTGAGACACTGAACCATGCAGATTACCATAAAATGGACTTATGTGCGTTTGCTCAACTTCGTAATTTTTTTTTGAAAAGAAGCTCTAATATTGTCCAATTGTAACTTCAACTTGTTATTCATATCTTCCTAACATTTGACCATGTTACCTACATTGTTCTCCAACATTTGCTTTAACTTCCAATGAGCAGATTCAACCTTAAAAATAATACATATTGAAAATACTAAAAATAATATATATTAAAAATACTAAAAATAATATATATTAAAAAATATTAAAAAAACATACGGATTAGTCGTCATGTTACCCAAATATAGCACACGATTAACATTTAATTTTAATAATTAAGGATTTATTTTATTTCTAATTAATAAATAAAAAATACCAAAAAACTTGTTTTACGATTAAGATTTATTAGAATAATTCCATGATTAATTATAGGGTTATCATTTAGACATCATTAGGGTTAATTAGGGCTTAATCAAGATAATACTATTTTTTTCTTTGTTAATCAATTATGTTTAATATCTAAAATAAAACTTAATTATATATATATATATATATATCATTTAATTTAGTTTCTGATTAAAATAATTATAATATTTTTGTAATTAACAAGTTAACTAAAATCAATTTCACACATTCAAATTTTAAGTCCTCTGCCATCATGCGTTGAAGCATTTTCAAATCAAACACTTTCTCTGCCCCTGGTTGCGTTGAGAATCTTTTCAAGATCTAAAATGCAAACAAACAAACATGCATTTTTTAGACGAACTACGATGCACTGATCCTTCAACAAATTATAAGGTACGTAGACGTAGAGTTGTAACACTTTGACGAGTACAATAACCAAAAATATTTTTTGTGTCATTCCTTCTAATCAATTTTTTTTTTAATAATGACTTATCCCTTGTAAATAAATAAACTAAGCAGATAATAAATAATCTAAGCAAACATTCCCTTAGGCAAACATATCAATCATAGAACTAAAGGAGGATCTCATTGAGTACAGTGGAAGTGAGGGGTGTCTAACACATTCCCATTACTTACCGACTCCCGAAGCTTAGTATCTCACCGTTAACCTTAAGTTTTATCATTATTTCCCTGTCCCTTAGGATGAATAAATGATGATGGCGTCTCTGTGATTTTTCCAGCCGCGACAATTTCGATGGACAAAATTTGGGTCATTTAATATTTAACTATCTCCCACTATGATCATATGAAGAGTGACCTTCTTCATATTCTCTAGTTGAAAATATCTAAATAGAGACAACTGTCATACCCCAATTTTGTCAGAGCATTTTAAATTTATTTGATACATGTTCATTTCTCAAATTTTGCATTTTTAGCCATATGCATTTTTATCATCAAATAAAGTCACCATAATCATGCATATATGCATTATAGTAAAAAAAGTCAACATAAAGTCAACATATCTATTAAATTGTATTTTTTCATTATCCATTTTGAAATAAATAAATTCATGATCGTTTGATTTATCATCAAAGTGTCCATTTGAATTTTATTAATCATTTTCATGCATAAAAAAACAAAAATCAATGTTTCTAGAAGATCAAAAACATCTATAATTTATTATATCATTATTGCATGCATATATTACATCACTATTCCATACATATATTACATCATTATTCACTATTTAATTAAATAAGTTTCTAGAAGGCACTCACAATATTTGCATAATTTATAAACCACCCCTTAACCTAATTCTAGAGCCTATAAATCAACATTGTTTCATTCACAAATAACATCATCAATCATATAGTCAATTTTTGTTTTTATTTTTTATTTTAAATAATTAATTATTTAGTATTTCTTTTGTTTTTACTATTTCTTTTATGTTTTATTTTTCTATTTTTGTATTTGTATATTATTAATGACATCACTATCATTTTATTATTTCTTTCATGTCATTTATGCCCACCTTGTGTATTGATAGTACATCCCATTCCCTCTTATTATTTCTTTTATGCCTTATTTATTTTATTTTTCGCATTTTCTTTTATTATCCATTATTTTATTTTTTAACCAATACAAAAATAGTGGATGGGGATTTAGGGTTTTGGTTGGGGTGTGAGTATTTTCCATGTATATTTATTTTACTTTTGTTAATTAGTAAAAAAATCAAAAACAACTAAAATGAACCATTTTCAAAAATACCAAAAACAATTTGATTAATATCTTAAATTTTCTTTTCACTTAATTTGAACAATTGTATAATATCACATTTAATTGAACTAATTGTTTACCCGTCTTAATTCAAACTTTTCAAATCAAATTCATTTTCAAGTTTTCAATTATTGGTCCAATGCCACGTTTTTTTTCCATAATTCAATTTTAAATGCATCATCAATCAACTTTCATTTTCTCGCCCACGTGTGATCGTCATTTTACTTTTTTTGCCCACATGTAACTTTTAAAATCAAACAAAGTCAAAACTTGATCATTTTCAAGCCCGTTTTCTCAAAACCTTGGTCCAACACAAAGTGATTTTTATCAAATCGTTTTCAAATTTCGTTTCGTTTCAAGTGCAAATTAAAACCTCAATCAACATCGAATGTTTTTCTCCAAATCAAATTAAACCACTTAATTATAGTTAAACACCATTTCATTAAAGATAAAAGAGGAGATCGTCTCGAGCCTTCGATTCCTCTCCTCAATTGTATGGGCACGAATTCTCTTACTCGACTATTCAAACAATTGTCATTCATAGAAACTTATAATCCGATTCACTTCAAACCACCCTTGATAACCAAATCAAATCCAAATCATTTTCACAATAACTTAGACGGAAAAAATGGTCTACAATCTTCTATTCCCTTCCCCAAATACTTTGATACGAGTTGTCTTACTCGGTCATTCGAGTATTAATCGTTTGTCTAAAATACGTTAACAATATCTAAACCCTTTCATTAAGGATGAAAAGGAAGATAGTCTCGAGCCTTCGATTTCTCTCCTCAATTGTTTGTATACGAGTCTCTTACTCGACCATTCAAAATCTCATTTCAAACCTCTGAAGATGTATCTCCAAAATGTCCAATGGGTTGATCAACTATGAATATATTCATTGAAAATACTCGAAGATGCATCTCCAAATTTTTTTTTAGTATTAATTTAAGGTGACACTCATTTGATGCGCCATAATGTTGGTGTATGGTACGTCCGAATATACATATCTAAAATTTAAGAGGCAGTTTCGATTTTTCACATTGTTTTTTCACATTATAGGATGTCATAAAAAATTCTCAGTTGAAATCTAGTTAGATATGATACTCTAACAATAAGCCAAAATCAAAAAACACAGAATGAAGCATACAAATCACATCTTTTAGAACATATTCATACCAACATATACAAATGTTGAGTCAACATACATAGGTACCATTTGAAAAAAAACGCAAAACATACATAAACACCAAATGAAAATATGTAAGCGCAAATCATTCATAGGAAACTTATCGATTTCACACTTGTAACCACGAGTTGGGAAGCAACATGACGATTTTTAAGTGGAATTTAGCAGAACTTGTTGTCTTGAAGGTTGAAGGATGAGAGGTGTGGGGTGTAATTATAAATTTTCTAATTAATACTAATAATTAGATAAATTATTTTCTTTTATTTATTTATTTTTTTAATTTGTATGGAACATTCAGATGCGACAAATATTAAAGTAGAGAGGTAGCATATATTACTATCAAATTCCATACTTTTTGTAAAATTCTTTGGTACCTTAGAATTGCGTTGAGTAAGCAAAACTCATTCAAAATTAGAATTTATTTTGAAATTAATTAAAATAAAAAAAATAACATGACATTAAATAATTCAATGATGAATGAGAACATGAATAATAATAGAAGAAAATAGAACTTTTAACAGTTCGTACTCACTAAATTGTATCGGTACAACAAATACAAGGCTATACAGAATATCAAATCCAGGAAGGATTATGAAAATCAAATAAATAAAAGGTTGCCATTACAGCACACTAGTCCGCTAACACCTCGTGGAATACAATATCCTGCTACTTGTGATTCATTATCACTCAGCACAAGCTCATCAATGCATTTGATTGTGTGCTTTTCCCACAAATAAGAACGAAAAATCATGTTTGACCTGACCCACAGGTTACTGGAGTTACTCGCAAGTATTGCTTTCCCTCGTTCCATATGATTCAATCAAATAGCATAACATCAAAGATAGAGCACATGGAAGATCCTTACAAACTTTACATAATAAAGTGGCTTCTTTGTGCATCCTACAACCACAAAAAGTACAGATCCACATTTGTATAAGCTACTCAATAGGCATTGGTCTACAGTATGAATTAATACAAAAAAAACACAACAAAATTGTAGGATTCATGGCATAAAGTTTACAACAACAATGTGGACATGTGATTCCAGGATAAATTCTTTCTTTCTCCCCAATCAAGAAGAAAGCATGGTCAACTTCAGATTCCATATGTACAGGGATAGTTAACAGCTCCAGTCTATGATAGAATAGTAGGATGAAATATGAACTGAATTATAGAGGAATGTAAGAGCAGCACTTGTTTCTACCAAGAATAATCTCATCAGCCTAAAGTTAAAAGCTGAAAAACTGAATAAAATGTCTCCCCAGTTCAGTTACACAACTTCAATCATCTCTATTCTCTCACACACATACCCTCTCTCGCTATAATGAACTTTCCGTCTCTACCTACATATTTCCCTCCTGACGATAATTAAGCTTAAGGGTACTGAAGGACGACAATCTTCCTAAAAGAGCAAAACAGTAGACCTTAATAACTATGACTAGTTGGCAGAGAATCTATTAAAAGTTATGCAAAATATATTCATGACAACAGAACCACTGAATTCTACAAGCATTTTATGAAGTTTGATTACTTTACCTTGAAAAGGATATACTCAGAATTATGTATTGGAAGGATGATTTTGACCCAGCTCAGCACTCAGCATATGATGAAGAAGTGCATCAACCCTCTGGCTTCGTGTTTTTGTTCTGAAGAAAACCAATATTGTCAATAAGACCACCATTAATATGCCTTCAACTAATAGGTAAGCTTTTAAGTTGAATGGTGCACTGTTTAGATATGGTATTAGAGCGTTATAGGTAATTAGAAGTTCAATCATTACCATCATTCCTCATGATTAAACTAAAGTTCAGTTTCAGCATACAGTATAGTTAATGAGCAAGTGAATTGTCTACTGTTCAAGCCCAATGGCCTTTCGTGTGAGGCCATCTGTTAAAGATATAAAATTATTCATATTCCTTCATCTAACTAAAGCATTTAGGTTGAGTTGAACTATGACCGATACAAACAGAGGAGTTGATCAGCTGCTTGAAGAAATACAAAAATAAGGGCATTCACAGAATTAATGCAATCACTCATACATACCCAAGAGTTCTTCTCCTCGGATATCTATCTCCAGCAACTCCCTAGATTGAGATTGAAAATAGAAATGGGATATAAAGCTGTTAAGAGAGTTATATATGTAAATTAACAAACAATCAATGTATTATGTACTAATAATGGTATTAAGATCAATAAAAAACAGATCACGTAGAAATTGAAAATTTACTGCTACATTTAATAAGATTATGTACAAAATTATCTTTGGAGCACTAAAAAAGATCAAAAATTTATCTTGCACATATCCATTAATAATATTGGGATAATGATTGTTGCATACAGTGAGGAATGGAAAAACCACAGCTATTCATAGAAAGTTGTAGTGAACTTGGTGGATTACCGTTGATTATTCTCTATTTATTAGCATTGATTTAATTTTCTTATTTTCTATTTTTCCTTCTTGAGAGATTTCCTCTTTTGTATATAAATTTACACAACCTCGTTGTGACATACAACTTAATCATTCTATATTATTCAACTTGGTATACAAAGCAGGTTTGAAATCCTAGTTTTATCTTTGGGTTTAGCCTTCGTCAAGGTTAACCCTAGTTTACTTTTCAATTTGGTTAATGGGTGTCTAAGGGGCACTATTGTCTGGCCCAAAACAGTCACCGGACGGGTGCTGATGCTGGAGACGTTTCCAATGCGTCTGATACAAACACACGGCCCACCATGAGAACAGAGGCCTCCAATATATCAGTGCCTGAAACTCCACCACCAAAAATACCCCCATACACCTCCATTGCAGTAGTTAGTTACCTGCGCGCGGGTCCACGTGCCACCCTCTGGCCATCAGTTTTCTCGGCCGTTTGTCTCAACTGACTCGGTTTCCCTTCCTGGTTCTGTTTGGACACCATCCAGTCCATGGATCCCATGTTTGACACATGTTTGGGAGACTTGTTGCTGCAGTATTTTTGGTATTCTGTGTCTCTCAGCTCTCACAGTCGTTTCAAAGTTTTTCTTCAGCTGTTTGCACATGGTTTTGTTTTTTTGGTTCACTGTTTGCTGGTTGTCCAACAGGTTTCTTCTCGAACCATGTTGGCTCATTTCAGTAGTTCTATGGTTTGTCGTCTATGCAGGCCACATTGCATATTGCCTCTAACCCCAATTTTGCATGGGAGAACCAAAAATATTGAGATAGATTGTCACTCTATAAGAGAGAAGATCGAATTGGGTGATATCAAGTATCAACACTAGCTTTGTCAATTCCAATGTTCAATTGAAAGATATCTTCACTAAATCTTTGAGAGGACCTCAAATCAAATACATATTTAACAAGCTTGGCATATTATTTATATGCTCCAACTAGAGGGGGGTGTTAAAAATAAAAATAGAATTGTGTAAATAGAGATAGAATATCACGTAACCAGGAATATAATGTCATGTATTTGCATTGATTGCTTTAAGTCTATATAAAGAGACTCTAATGTGAAGTTGAAACACATGATTTCACCATTTATCTCATCCAATAGAGAGCCGAGCCTTGCATTTGCAAGAGACTGATTTGTCAACTTCAACCCATGATACATGAGTCACTTAACAAATCTAGTGCAACTTTTTAAATTTTAACTTCCAGCTTAACTATACATCATTTAATCAATGCTTGAAAAGAGCTGCTTGACAGACACAGCAACTTAGATTTATGTAATGTTTAAGAGTTCATATTAAATACAAACCTTGTCATCTCCATCACAAGTTTCTGATGACTCAAGCTCTATTTCAGCAAAAAATGCCTCCAAGACAAAAGCAATAATCTGAAATACAGGAAAGGCACAATCATGTCTAACTTACGCAAAATTTGCCCAGACAGTACAGTTTAATCATGGTATATAGAAAACGAAGATATTTCATTCCCTTTGATTTATAAAATTGTTAAATATGATTACTTATAAGTAATAACTAACAACAACTTAAATAAATAGATATGTATAACTTGTAATTACATTATTCAGAAGGAATTAGTATGTCTGAATGTCCATGTGAGAAACATAGTTACTTCCTAATGTTCAAATTCCCGAGAGGCAATTTGTATTCTCCGTTATGAAATTATAAATAAGGGGGAATTAAATCATACCAAATTCAAAAGCAGCAAAACCGTAATTAAGTAGAAGCTAATGAAGTACACATGGGTCCAAGAAGTTCCAGTTAAATCTCTGTAACTCTGAAATAGAAAACCAAATAAATATATGTTAAGCACATAACGAAGTCATAGTAAGACAATGACAATAACATAGAATTAGAGTCAAAATACTAAAACAATAAACAGAAATGACTATCTGAAATAAATAAGCATCTTATATCCTTGCATTACACGCATGCAGCAAGAAATTTATACATTAACGTATTTTAGATGTATTATTATTAATTTTGATAACAATGCTTTACTCCCAACCTAACTGGCTTAATTCTTAGTGCTATGGCCTGTTAAATAGACTTCGATCTTACTTTCAAAAGTTAGATCAAAGGACGAGGGTGACCAAGCACATATAAGCACTGCACAACCTGAAAACCTTAGCAATATGGGACACAAATGCAATTTATAACCCACCCTAGTGCATAGAGTCGACTTGGGTCCAATTACCACAATGCATGCAAAATTCATCTCTGATACCATGTTAAATGAGCTTGGAGTGTTGAAGTTATGAGATTTTAGATAAAAGGACAAGAGAAAATAATAAAAACCTTGAATATTACTGACTGATAATAAGTTGATATTGATTTGATACAAAAGACTAAACACTAATCTTTAAACTCAAATCAAATTTTAAGATGATATTAGATTCTAAGATCCATTAGTCCCTCTGCTATCGGGCCACTTGGGCTAGGCTCTAGACCAACCCTGAACACGATAAGGGAGGGGGGTGTTAGAGTCCCATATTTGATAAGATAAGACCTAAAAATATGTTTATAAGTGGTGGGAAGATGTCACCTTACAAGCCGATTTTGTAAGGATTAAGTTAGACAGGACTAATGTTTTCTTTAAAATATAGAGGGAGCAAGGAAGATAATAAAGAGAACATACTTATTAACAAGGACATAAAAATCAGTATTTGTCTTTTAATAGATTGTCTAGTAATAAGATTTTGAATTTTTATGAAGTAACTCATCTCCTGTGTTGTCCTGTCCCAGGATAATTTTATAAAATAAATATTCAACAATTATTTGTGTTGTCCAATCCTGTTTTTGCAAATCAAACAAGCCCTAAGTATTAAACACAAATATTAGGCTTAGAGAAATAATATTATCTTGTTTATTTTTCAACAAAATACTATCTAATCGGAACCAGAATAACAAGATTCTAATTGCCAGATAATTATTCAAGGAACAAAAGAATCAGATAGCACAAAATAGCAGCGGCAAGCCAGCAACATTTGTACTTCTCATTAGTCATTGCATTATTATGAAACAAAAGATGACATTGAAAGTGGCAAGGATTAGAAACAGCACATATACCTCCATCAATTCTCCCCATATCCCCGAGACTAGCAAATTGAATAGTGCCACCATTCCATTTGGATAATCATTGAAATTAAAAAGTAAATAGCTAATTTGTGTCAAGAAGAATACCCCAAGAAAAACAATTACCCTAGAAATTATTCAATTATAAGCAATATATAAGCCAGTATTGAAATTTAGACTTGATTGTTGACCCCCACCCTCGCACCCTAGAAAAAATGTAGAGGAATAGATGTGGTTATTACAGGACAATACCAATCGCTACAGGTTTAAAAATATAGTTTTAAAAATGAACAAAGGATACTCATTAGCAGCAAGGTCTGTGGCCTCCAAATCTGGGTTTCCAGCATTAACTAGACCACCAAAAATCTACAAATTCATTGATTGTAGAAAGAATAAGAAAAGAGAAAACAATCATTGAAATTGAAAATGTACAATGAATCCTTAATTTAACTTGTAAATCTAAGCAGAAAATGACTTTGACTCAAGAATTTCACTCACCTGGACACCAAGTGAGCAATAAATACACAAGATGCAAAATATGGTCCCAAGGTATGGCATCAAACTTGGTATCAGAGTTAAGAAAGTTGCCACGAAACTTCGGAATCGCTGGACATGCATTAGGAGCCTTATCAACCTCAACATTCTTGCAAGAAGGAGGTAACGAATCCTGCAAAGGGGACAAGAAAAACAATGTCTGATTGCATCTTCAAAGCAATGCTTGAGAACAAATTGAAATTATTCTTTGCACCAATTCCCATCTTCAAATTAATATACTATTTTCCTGGTATGGTAGAAAAGGAACTGAGTCCAATATCATTTTGTTTTAAATTCCAATTTGAAAAGGAAAGTTATGTTTTGTTTTGTAGAAAATAAAATTTGAGCAAAACCATCCTTTTGTTCTTTCAATAATGATCATGACAAGAACAATACTAATCATGGATTGAATTGATAATAAGAATTCTAATATAAAAAGCCTTTACTTCCATTGAGACGATATATATGGTCCGTTTGTTACAAGATAAAAAAAACAATAATTTTGTCACTCAATAATTTAGAGCCCCTTTCTTGTAACTTATTTTGAGAAAAAATCACTTTCCGAAATTTACGCATGTGTGTTAAAACATTTAAAAAAAAGAGAATTTAAAAAAAAAATCTATAAAATTGTTTCAAATGAGAAGCTTTTATGAGTGTAGCTTCTCCAGAATATAGTTTTTGATAATACTATTTTTAAAAAGAAGCTTTTTTGTGTTTCTTTACTGTAACAAAAATCACTTTTTTTAAATCATCCATCAATTTTTTTTTTCAAGACACACTACTTATAACAGTTTCATATTTTAAGCAATTTTTATTAAACACTGTAACAAACAGATTAAAAACTCCTAAATGTGATATTCTTATGGAAATACATAAACCAATGGATGATATCTATCTCAAAATTAGTCAATAAGTTGATATCATAATGTGATTAAGGAAGTGTTTGGTGAAATGAATCTGAAAATAAGGAACATTAAGTATACATTTCAACCAGTGGAGTTGTGAATGAAAAAATAAAAATTTGGAAGACATGAACATTCAAAGTAAAATTTCATACCATTCTCCATTTGTGAAAAATGGCAGAGCATCATCGGGAAAAGCAAAATCTATAGTTTCTCCAATGACTGCAAAATTTAGAATTATCAGCCAGCAAGATAACATAGCCTCAGAAACTGGGTTTTCCTAATATAATACTAATTCAAGGCCTAAAAGTGAATGGATGCATAATAAACCTACAACAGCAGATTCTATACACTAACGAATATTGCTAATATGACATGAACCTAGAATGTTATTACATGAAAGATGAATGAATTGAGGGCCCGTTTGTTTTGGCTTTTTTTTAAATGATTTTTATAGTGTGACATAATTTTGTGTATAAAAAATTTACAAAGAAACTTTTCATAAAAGTTTCAAATGAAAATTTGGTTTGAATAGTTATTCTTAAAATGTTATTTTATATATTTCCTCCTTTTATTGAAACTTTTTTTAGATATCAAAATTTTAAAAAATCCCTGAATCCAAAAGTCCAAGACTCCTCTTTTCACCCATGAATGAATGATTTCACTCATCTTTTCCTCCTATTGTTTACATCCTCTTACTCCCACCTCTAACTAACAAACCAACAGACTAACTGACTAATATGGGGTGTGGTGTACAAACAAAATATTTCATGACAAAAGCCAAAAACTGCATGCATTCAACCAGATGTTATTTAAGGAATCTAAATACCGCGTTTATGAAATTAGTTACCAATTATCACTGTGATCACAAAATCAAAGCGATTTTGACCATCCCACCAATAGTTTTCAAATCCATATGAGTAAACCTTCAAAATCATTTCTATTACATATATCCACCCTGTAAAACAACAAGAAAAGATCAACTTGGAACAACAAGATTGTATAAATATAACATTCGGTGGATTACAATGAATAAAAAAGTACCAAAGCAAAATAAAAAACCATAAAATTATTCAACAGTGTCGGGGAATCTCACACTGACAAGTCAACAAGAACAGAGGGGGATGGACATTAAGCTATCTCAAAAAAATTGTTTTAACATTAAAGTATCATCATTTTTTAAGTTCTGAGATTTTATGTAAAAGGAGGAGAGAAAATAAGAAAAACTACTACAGTGAAATATGATTGATATTCACTTGATACAAAATTGTTGGAAATCCAAACTAACAAACAGAGAAATAAACAAGGGGAGAACAAATAAATGCAGAATCGTGTTTATTAATGATGAAATTGGGAAAATACAGAGGGAAATGATACCAATTACTGACACGGAGCTCAGCTCCTACGGTAAGCTAGGGCTTTCCATCCATAACAAACAAATAAATTCTCAAGGATAATTCTCTCAACCTCTCCTCACTCCCTTATGTAACGGAATGGCTACACAATTCTCAATTCTCTCTCCTCAGTCCAAACTAACAGAATTATTCCATATTTCCCCTTTTACCCCTTCTAGAATAAACCCTCCAAATCTTGGGCCCATGGGATCTGTGATAAATGATTGCCTCATCATTATTTTCCTTTGCCACGTGGTCTCTATCAAAAAATACTCAATATTGATCTATTTATACATAGACTCCACCCTAAATCAAGAAATAACAATAACTAAAACAAAATGTGATCCTAAGAGATACTCTAAAAATATAAAAAATACTTTAAGATATTTTATAATACTCTAACAATGATTAACTCCTTCAAACCAAGCAACAAACTTTACAGTACTAAAGAGAATTCACAAATCAAAACATCAAGAAAAAGCAAAGAAATGCACTCTCTGGACGTCCTTACCGAAAATGAATTCAGCCATTTGCCAAGCCTTTTGAGCAGAACTATTTTCTATGTCGAGCTGCAATTATGAATTAATACAAAATGATCAACATGTGGATATAAAAAAATCCCCAACAGCGGTACACATGAAAGGATATCATATGTTACTAAATTCATAGTATCCCAAAGTTATAGACGGAGTCAAGGAGATCATATGCTCTTATTTATATATTCACAATAATGTAAGTTGCCCTTGCCTGTTGATAATGTCATTATAACAAAAGATTATCAAGTGAAAAAGTTACTCCCTCCGTCTCAAAATGAAATTCGTTTAAGGTTGTTACATACAAATTAAGAAAAGTAATGATTGAGTAAATAAAGGTAACAACTTTACAAAATTTCCCTTGATTACTATTGGTTGTTATACATTGTTGTAAATACATAATATGATTTATTAACAGTAAAAGAGTGTAGACAATATTTATTAACGGTAAAGTTGGTAAAAGTTAATTAATATTGCATTGAAAAAGTAAAGAGACTCTTATTTTGAGACAAATTTTTTTGTCTAGAAAAACACTTATTTTGGGACAGAGTACTAATTAAGAAGATTCCGGTCGCTAAATTTGAAAAATTATGCTCTTCCTTGAAATGAAAGGTTATGCTCACATTGTCACAATATTCCCATGAACAGTAAAGCAGGAGAAGTTAGGATAGCTAACCGTTAGTAAAACAACCATCCATTTGGATTGTGCACCAGTGCATAAAACATTCACTAGACATTATACTCAAATGATTATTACGATAAATAGCACCTACTGATTACAAAAAAACATTGACAAACGCAGGTATATCTAACATAGGGTCACATCAGATGAGATTATGGTCTGCAGTTAAAATAAGTTATGAAAGTGCTTAATGGCGTAAAAATTTGTGAATGTATATCTTCACTTGAATTACATGTCATACCGTTGTCTCAATAATTACGGCAACCAGATTCACTATGAGTACAAAGGTCACTATGTATCCAAACATGGTGCTCCTTACGAAAGCTTTCAACCTCTTTGATGTTGGTGAATGGTAGAATACTAAATAGTCGAAGTAAGAAAGCTGCAACCAAATCAGATATTAGTGAAAATACTATAAATTTTTACGTTTATACTTGCAGTACATTTCCATATTATTTTTAATTCAGAGTACTTAATTTACCACATCTTCCTTCTGGAATTTTAAAGCAATGGCATTGCAAATATCAGCAAATTCATCCTTATTGATCTGAAAGTAAAAATTACGTTGAGTTACATTAAAACACCCATTTATGCGGATATATATATCAGCATGTACATAACAGATGACAAGAACAGTAGAGAAAAAACATTACCTTTACATCATGAGTGTCATCCAGCTCCTCAAATATCAGCTCAAATTCTTCCTTGGAGATTTTTGGCAAAGTCCTAAAGAATAGAGAATTTATGCTTTAGCACTCACAATGTAGTAGAAATATTATGGAAAAGATATGAAGTTAGAAGCCAAGAGAAAGATCAACAGATAATTATCATGTCAGAAAATATGTAGTGCTAATTCACCAAAAATGCAAAGAGTTTTGTTATTTTGACACAATTTGACAACAAATTTTGATAACAAATCTCATGGTTAACACAATTCAAATATGTGGCTTATTACGTTCAGTAATGGTTAATGAATATAACAAGGTGTCACAACTCATTAACCATCAACTGAACACAATTAACCACAACTTTTTAAAATCATTAACTAAGATTTCTAGGTGTTCAAATATGCATGATCTTCATTATAATCATTCAAACTGTTTTCAAATATACATGATTTTCAGGTTTTCAAACATATATGATATCTATTAATCACAATTTGTGTTTAAATATACACCTGAAAATCATGGTTAATAACATCTCTACTTTGAGAAATCGATAAAATGATATTATGATAAATATGAAAGCACGGTGATAATGGGGAAATATGAAATAATACCTGTACTTGTTCACCTCCTCAAAGAGCCTAATGATTTGATCTTTGTTGAGATATCCAACATTCTGCAAGTATAAAACAGAAGCTCAAACAGATTTAGAATTCCCGGCATAAAGATATTCATTTCTTCTTTGTGATAGTGATTATTGTAACAATAACCTTTAGCATTAGTCCTAGACAGATTGTAGTGCTATATTCAAAATAGTAGAGTGCTATTTTTAATACCATAGTTCCAAGCTTGTATTCCAGCTGTCATAAGTCTTTTCTGGTTATATTGGTTATAATTGTCTATAAATAGAGCTTGTATTCTGAAGTAATACTACAATGAGTTTCCCAATGTTTTCACATGGGATCAGAACTCTTGATTTATTCTGAAGTTTCTGGTCCTTGCACAGATGTACTGTTATTCTTCCTTTGAGCAGCCTTAATTGTAGTACAATTAAATTATCTGATAGCAGTCTTCATTGTTGCATAGTGCATAGTTCCATACTGCTTAACAGCCTTCATAGCTGTTGCATCTGACTGCCACTACCTACCACTGTCAGAATTTCCCAGAAGCATTCAGAAACTTTTAGGTGACTTTCCCGCCACGGTTAAAACTTTTCCAGTGATAGTCAGGACTTTCCTGCAGTTTTATCCGGCCGCATCAGAACTTTTCCAATAACATTTCAAAAAAAATGTTGATTTTGACCGGCGTTGATCAACATGAACTGCTGCTGTCCAGGATATAACTCAATTAGAGGGTTGATTTCTTTGTTTGATGATTCTTTTTGGCAACTAGAGAACCCTAATTGAGTTATTTTCTGTTCTATCTTAGAGTCTTTATTTTATGTTTTATGGTTGTTCAACCTTCTGTTAGTAAATACTCCGAAACGCATTGCTTAACCATGATGGGTAAGAGTTCTACTTTTTCATCCTTCAACCCAGCGTTATTAAACTCACATCGGCTATTGACTCGGTAAGGGTACTGGATCAGTGGGTCCCTGGTCAAACCAGTAGGCCACTAGTTGAACAGCATGGACCGTTTGCATTTAAAATATCAAATATACATGGTTCAGTTCCTGGTGGGATATTTTTTCCAAATTCTGCAATTTCCATCAGAAACGACAAGTCACTAATGAATGTGAGACTGAAAAGCCTTCCTGCAACTCGTGAGCATTACAGGCTGACAGTGTAGCATCGGAACTGTTGTCTGAGTTATGAGTAAAGGTTTGGGAGGCACACCAGTCAGCATTAAAATCCGTGTACCAATAAAAGCTCTGCACATGAGTGAAAGAATGGAAAAGTATGAGTCATCCAACCAAGCTGATTCAGTCGAGTCTACCAGTTCTCTCTGGTTTGCAGCCGAGTATATGACATCATCCCCGGTTCTAGTGCACAACCGATCAAATAGGCTGATTGGGCCGGCTATGGATTTGGCTCTAGATGAACCGGTCGGATTGTCCGTTCCAAGTTTAGTATCTCTGCTTTAATGTTTCCAGTACTATATTAGATCTCTGGATCATCAACTGAAGTAATACCAATCATATGATACCTAACTCATCATTATTTTTAATCTTACACTATGTCTAGAAATCCTCATCTTATAGTTGTTAATGGACTCATCCCATGCCCCTGTTATCAGATGCGGTAAAGTTTCACTTCAACCTTCCCTTTCCATTCATATAGGCTATAGCTATTACTAATTACATCTCAAAAAAAAAAAAATTTAAAAATGAAATGTAGTTGTTTGACATAATCTAGGAAATATTGTCTTACAGGAAAACAGTATCCTAAATACTTGGAAAGTCATACTTACATATGTATCTAGGAGATTAAAAGCTCTCTCCAACATAGCTCTTCTCATACGATCCATCTCAAAAACTTGTTTTACAAGCTACAACAAAAGAATATTTAAGCAATGTTATAATTTGTTTTGGTATCCGTCATATAGATACACAGTCAAAATTCTTGTGCTTCATTCCAAGTAAATACCAATCCAATTCTTCAAAGTTGTAATTGTATCTCAGGTCAATATAAAGGAAAGTACTGATAAGGAAAAATTTACCTCACTCTTGAAACTCTCATAAACAACGGCAAGGATCAAGTTTGTAACAAAGTAGACTCCCACCAGCACAAACAGAATGAAAAAAATGCAAGACCAACGCGAAGCCCTTAAAAGCCAAAAAATAATGAGCATTGACAGATGTCTCAAATTATCTAGCCAAGCAAATTAAAACTCTTACTTGTATGCAGGAACCCAAACATCTGGATTATTGGCTGTGGTAAATAACAGAAACATCTGATATAACGTTGTAGTATAGGAAGTGAATACTGTTTTCCCTTGTATTGTATCTTCAAAAATCACATAAGCCACCCAACTCGCAAAAACAAGAAACAAAAGCCCCAAAGCCTGCAATTCATGAGAATTAGATGGCAGCTATGTCCAGTAAGAAAGTGACGATTAAGCAAAATTGAAATAATACAAATGAAACATTCAAGGAAACCTAATAAATTGTGAATATTGAAAATGTTGCAAACAGGAAAAGCATAGAGCGAGGCGAACAAGCAACAGTCTGAAAGTGAACTAACCAAGATATTTAAGTATGTGTCAAGCATTCCAGCCAAGATGATGGTGGTTTCTCGTAGCTCCCTGACATCAAATTCAGATGCAGAGTTAGACTATCATGAAATTTTGTTATTGATAAACTGGACGAGAAATGGGATAAATTCTTGCAGAAATGACCCTAGTTAGATATGGAACCAGAGGCCAAGAATTATACAGAAACTATTATAGTTGGGCCTAATATTTAATATTTAGGCATGCTCTAGCCTCAATGAGCCTGATGCATGGACTATGCAGGAAGTCCAACAACAGATCTAGATAGGCTGATACTATATGCGGGAAGCCCAACAACAGATCTAGATAGGCTCTGATACCATGTTAGAAATGTCAGGAAAATTGGCTTGATGCCTTTCTCATTGCATTTAATACTATATATAATAGTGTCAGTAATTACAGGTAATTACAATTCATAATGACTAATTACAACTCGTAATGACTAATTTCCTATTCTATGAAAGTAAATTATTTACAATAAACTGATGTCGTGGGCGTGGAACAGCCTTGGTAAGAATATCTGCAACCTGCAACTAAGTACTGATGTGAGGAAGTGATATTATTCGATCATCGTAGGCGTCGCGTATTGAATGACAATCAACTTCTATATGTTTGGCGCGTTCATGAAAAATAGAATTTGCAACAATTTGAATGACACTTGTATTGTCAGCATAAAGTGAAGTTGGCTCTGTTTGGGGAAATCCAAGTTCAGCCAAAAGCCCACGAAGCCAAAGTATTTTTGAACAAGCAGCAGACATGGCACGATACTCTAATTCAGTAGAAGATTTAGAACTCTTGCTTGCTTCTTACTTCTCCAAGAGATCAATGAAGAACCAAGAAACATGCACCAACCAGTAACAGACCAACGAGTATCAGAACACCCTGCCCAATCAGCATCACTATAAGCACTCAACTGAAGAGAAATTCCAACGGAAAAGAATAACCTGCGGTGAGAGGTTCCCTTTAAGTAGCGAATTATACGACGAACCGCAGTCAACTGAAGATGGCGAGGAGAATGCATGAATTGACTTCTTGAACAGCAAAAAATATGTCAGGGCGAGTAATAGTCAAGTAGTGGAGGCTACCCACAAGTTGTCGATACAATAAGGGATCAGGCAAAAGATCACCATCATCACGATAATATTTAACATTAATCTCAAGAGGAGTATCTACCGGATTAGCCGATTCGAGACCGGCCATAGAAATCAAATCTATAACATACGTGTGTTGATGGAGAAAGATGCCCTTGGATGTATAATGAACCTCAAGACCAAGAAAATAATGTAGATTACCCAAATCTTTCATGTGAAATGAGGCATGTAACTGTTGCTTAAGTCGCTGAATGGAAGCATGATCAGAACCAGTAATAACCATATCATCAACATACAAAAGAAGCAAAACAATACCCACAGATGTACTATGAATAAATAAAGAGGAATCATACTGACTTTGAGTAAAGGAGAATCCAAGTAGAGTGGAGCGGAATTTCTCGTGCCATGCTCGAGGTGCCTGATTCAAACTATATAAGGAGCGTTTGAGCTTGCACACGCCTTTAGATGAAGAGAATAAGCCTTGAGGTGGAGTCATATAAATATCTTCTGTCAGGTCACCATGAAGAAAAGCATTCTTCACATCCATTTGATGAAGAGACCACCCACTAGAAGTAGCTATAGAGATGATCGTGCGAACAGTTGTCATTTTGACAACCGGTGCAAATGTCTCATCTAATCAATTCCATATTCCTGCTTATTTCCTAAAGCAACCAAACGAGTCTTGTAACGGTTGAGGGACCCATCCGAATTCAATTTCACAGAATACACCCATTTGCAACCTATAGGTTTAACTTCAGGAGGACAAGAGACAATATCCCATGTGAAATTCTCTTGAAGAGCTTGAAGCTTTTCATTCATTGCTTTTATCCATCAGACATCTTTTACAGCCTGTGAGTAACAAGTAGGAATAAATATGCTAGAGAGTGTGACAGTCAGAGAAGTATGTGAGGAATCATACTTGTCTGGTGAATATCTATCTGGTGCGCGAGATATTCGACCAGAACGCCGTGGTTCAACCAGTACAGGATCAGGTGGCGGTTCAGCGTCGGGAAGGGGTGTGAGAACCTGTTGCCTGTGTTTTCGAACATATACATGACCTGGTTTATAACGTTGTATAGATTGAGGCAAATAGAAAATTTAGGAAGAGTAACAATATCATTAATGACAGGAGAAACACAGGGAAACATAAACTGATTATCAAAAAATGCCACATTCCTAGAAATGCGAAAACGATGGTTAGTGACATCATAACACACAAATCCCTTATGAGAGTGACTATATCCCATAAATGCACATTGAACGGACTGTGCAAGCTTATGCCTTTCAAAAGGAGGTAAGTGAACAAAACACACACACCCAAAAGTATGTAAAGTACTATAATCAGGATGAATTTTAAAAAGACGAAAGAAAGGGGAATCAAGATCAATAACCGTAGAAGGAAGACGATTGATCAAGAAGACGATTGTGGAAAGAGCCTCCACCCAAAATCGGGATGGTACAGAAGCTTGGAGAAGTAAGGTGCATGTTACATCAAGCAAATGACGATTCTTACGTTCTGCCATACC
Organism: Lathyrus oleraceus; assembly: GCF_024323335.1. Taxonomy (NCBI): domain Eukaryota; kingdom Viridiplantae; phylum Streptophyta; class Magnoliopsida; order Fabales; family Fabaceae; genus Lathyrus; species Lathyrus oleraceus. The sequence goes on along the minus strand of NC_066583.1, from coordinate 601,282,573 downwards.
ATTTTGTTGAGGGGGTATTGGGACAAGATCGTTGAGACAAGATGCCTTTTTGTTGAAGGTAGTCCTGAAACTTATGAGACATGTACTCACCACCAGAGTCAGAGCGAAATGTTTTAACACTTGCTTGAAATTGAGTTTCAACATATGTCAATAATTTCTTAAACATAGAAAACACTTCAGATTTAGAACGGAGAAAATATATCCAAGTAAAACGACTATAATCATCAATAAATGTGACAAAATATTTATAGTGAGTATGAGAAACGACGGGAGACATTCCCCATACATCACCATGAATCATCTCAAAACAAGTAGAGGCACGATGAGCATCAGACGGAAAAGGAAGTGTTTTACTTTTAGCCAATTTGCAAAAAGAACATGAAATAGAGGCATTAGAAGTAACATTTTTATTTCCCAACAAACCAGTTTTACATAAATGAGACAAAAGTTAAACTAAAAGAGTTTGGATGACTCAATTTTCTATGTCAATCCTCATAAGAATTCAAAACGTTATTACACGCAAGAGATAAATGATTAGAATTAAATTGTATTGGAAACAATCTTTCCACTTTAGGCCCCTTCGCGATCACTTTCCCCGACACCTGCTCCTGCACAAGACAACCAGTACTAGAAAAGTTAACATCATAATTTTTATCTACCAATTGACCAATAGACAATAAATTGGAAGCCAGTCCAGGTGATACAAGAACATCCCGAAAGTCAGAGTTTATGTCGCGAACATCAGTGATAGATAAAGTATTACCATCAACTATTTGAATTTTTTGATTACCATGATAAGATTGTAAATTGTGCAAATATTCAGAGGAACCCGTCATGTGATTGGATGCACCAGAATCAAGAAACCATGGGCGAGAAATATTAGAAGACTTACCCTGAATTCCCAAGTCCGAAAGAGCAGAAAGTACCATTTGTTGAATTAGTTCAGGCTGTATAGCACCTCCGTTTGATGTGCCGCCATTGGAAGGACCAACTGCATAATTTGTAGTTGCATGGAATGCTTGCACCGAACGTTGTGTTGGTCGTGGAGGATGTGTGGGGGCACTCAGAGATAATATGTCCCTGCTGCTTGCAATAATTACAAAACTTCTTACTACCGCTACGAGCAATATGTCCAAATTGTTTGCAAGAGAAGCACTGAATTTGTCTCATATCACGACCTTTACCTTTACTTTGAGCAGCAAATACAACCGTCATAGACTCGGAAATAACAACTTCATTAGACATGGCTCCTTGAGTAATAAGACGTTGTTCATCCCTCAGAAGCTCTCCAACATATGTATCTAAAGAAGGAACGGGGTTCCTATTCAGCAAAGCACCTCTGACAACTTCAAATTCTAGGCGAAGCTTCATAAGAAATTGATCTCGGCTATTTGTGTTGTAAACCTCTTGAATAGCCGCGAGAGAATTCTTGGGAACATCGGCATGTAAAAGAGAAGAGTGTTTTGTCCACAGATTCACAATACCAGAATAATATTCTTGAACAGATAAAGTACCTTGTTTGTAATTAGCTATTTCCAGCTCCAACTAAAAACGTTTGGCGGCATTGTCTTGGTTGTAAATACGCTTCAAATAATTCCACATTTCTTTAACAGTTGAAAATGAACGCAAATTATTGACCATTTGAGAATCAATAGTGCTGAGGATCCAAGTGATTATTTGAGCATCTTTAGTTTCCTACGCATCTAACGCAACCTTTTCTGTAGGTGCCTTAGAGACACTAGGTGACTCCATAATCCCTTTCCCTTCACATAATTTTTAAACTGAAATTCCCAAATTGGATAATTCTTACCGGTAAAACGGACACAAAAATAATTTTTGTCATTCTTCATAGCCATGATAAAATAACCCCTTTTTATTTTAAATAACAAGATAAATCCAAATCCTAGGTAAGCAAACCAGTAAACCCCTTTATTTCTGCTTTTTATTTATTTATTTAATAATAACAATTAAATAAATAGTAAAAAAAAGAATGGTAAGCAAACCGGTAAACCCACGCAGTAGCTAAACCACAGTCGAGAAACACCCATGATCGAGAAACACCGACAATGAAAGCACGATCAAGATACACCAACAATCCAACAATGAAACCACAATCATCGAGCAGAATCGCCAAGAACAACGATCACCGAGCAGAATCGCCGAGAATACGAAACAGAGTCGCAAATCACAATATGCTAGCACCACCGAACGATCAATGATCACCGAAACAACTTGCGATAAACACGGAATCAAAATCACGAAATAGCAACAATGAAGAAATCATGAGATGGCAACTGAAAGCTTTCAATTGAGAAACACGATTTCCAGAAATACGTATGAGAAACACGATTTCAAGAGTGACCCAGTTGGGTGTCGCTATTTAGCCAAGAGAACAAGGATTCACAGGTTAGACCGAACCCTTATGATATCATGTGAGGAAAATTGGCTTGATGCCTTTCTCATTGCATTTGATACTATATATAATAGTGTCAGTAATTACAGGTAATTACAATTCATAATGACTAATTACAATTCGTAATGACTAATTTCCTATTCTATGAAAGCAAATTATTCACAATAAATGTAAAGATTATTTCCTGATTAACAAGAAAAATGTGGGTTGGAGCTAACTCATTCCTACAATACGACTTATAAAGTGAAGATTGCCCCACTTATAAACACGGCACAAGTCATAACACGACACATGTCATATCTCTAAACAAATTGGAACTAAATCTACCCCTTCACACCTAACACAATGAAGGTGACGGAGACTTCAAGGAATGCAACCCAAATGCCGCAACTAGGCGACTAGGGCTGACCACAATGAAGACGGAATTTCCAACAGTAATGTTCTGGATTTGAATCATTCTCCAAAATTATTAGCAATGATGTATCAGTATTGTTCAATTATTTTCTGTTGGGTACTGTCAGTTTCTATCAGAAATCAGGGTTGTTCAGAAAAACCATGAACTGAACCGAACCGCCGGATCGAACCGAATTGAAATTAAAATAACCGAACCGTTATGTTTGATCAGTGAATCAAACCATATTACACAAACAGTTTTAGAACTGAAACCGAACCAAACTGAAACTGTAACCGAACCGAAACTGGAAATGAAAAATACTAAAAACATGTTTTAATTTTTTTTATAAATTTTTTTTAAAATAGTTTAACGATCCGGTACGGTTCGGAATTTCAAAACGGTATACCAAACCAATGATTATGGTTCAGTTCGGTTTTGAGTAAATTGAAATGGTTCGGTTCAATTCGAATAAATTTTTACTATGTTTTGTTTCGATTCGGTTTTCTCTGTCAACCATACCATGAACAGCTCCATCAGAAACCTGGTATTTTATTAGAAAGAATATGGATAATTTCCATCGATAAGGTGTCAAATAGCATGAAATATCTGTTTAATAATTTCCATTGCCTAAGTTAATTGACGATTTCGTATTATAAGACTTTCAGTCACTATAGAAAGCTTACGTTATTTGATTTTATCCCAAAATTCAGGGATCTCTGGCACTGTTTCTCCTGTGTATATATTTGTACAATTCCTTGGAAATATTCAGATCCAATTCAAGTTCTCTAACTGCCATATCTTAACCATTCCCAAAAAAACAACTATGCTGGCAATTAATTAATAGGGGTCAAGTACTAGCATATCCAAGATGATTATAGGATAGGGGACATTAAATTGTAGAGGAAATTTTATAATTTGCACGTTTTGGGTTGTCGTAGTCTTTAGGAGTGTCAGTAAGTTTGTTTCAGTTTGCCTTATTTTGAACGTGGGATAGTGTCTATTTTCATGTTGCTTTCAATTATGTATTAGCCTATTTATAGATTGTTTGTTTATCAATAAAAATATCCTCTGCTTCCTACTGTTATCATAAATATCATTAACAATAGTTCCTGACAGCCAATACAAATGAGGTGGACGTATATTATCAACATACGAGATATTATTCCCTCTGTCCCATAATGTATTCTCTCTGTCCCATAATGAGTGACTCAGTTGATTATTTTAAATATATTAAGAAAAAGTGTATAAATGAAAGAGAGAGAACAATATTTTTACCAAAGTGTCCATTATCAAGTATTAGGAGTGATGAAAGTAGTAATAATTAAAAGGTATAACTGGAAGAAAGAAATTAATTTGCATTGTAAATTAAAATTGATCGTTCATTTTGAGACACTTTTTTTTACAAATCGGTCACTCATTGTGGGATGGAGGGAGCATATGAAAAATATTTTACATCCTATCCAATGCTATCTCTATCCCATTCAATCATTCACCATTCCACCTGTGCAGATAATAACTAAAACTCCTAGATTTGAAGCAGCAACAAAAACAATTATTGTAAGACTTTCAGGCATGTTAAGAGTCATACACTTTATATATGGAGCAATCCTCACCATATAAACCGGTTTTGTAAGGATGAGTTAGGCTCTATATAATCTTAAATGGTGTCAGAGCCTATCAATCGGGCCACTTACTATTTATACCACGCATCAATCTCAAGAGTTTTGTGCGTGAGATGGGTTTGTTAAGAGTCATACATTAGATGAGATAAGGGTTGAATAAGTGTTTATTATTGTGGCAATCATTACCTTATAAATTGGTTTTATAAAGATGAGTTAGGCCCGCTATAATCTATTAAAAGATAATCTGGAACAGTATATTCACTTAAAGTAAAATAAAAAATGGAGATCTGCCAATCAATACCTAATATTCAGAACAAAAAGAACAACCCTGATATAAGGTGCAATTCTGAAAGGAAGAAAATCAAAAGCCACCGGAGACATATACAGAGCATAAGCCAGCATATCAGCAAGGATAACTAACAGACATAAGGCCTGAAAATACAAATAAATTATTTTATTAGTAGTCCGAAGCATATATGAAAAGCACCAAGTTACTTATTACACCCCAAAAAGAAAAACAAAAACGTTCAGCTTTCTATTCAGTGAACTGGATAATAAGCAAGTATTTTAAAGAGTTGAATTTGAAATTAAGAGATTCAGAATTCTATTCTTTGTACTTTAAGGTATCCTGGTCAGAATCTCATTGCTGCTAACAGGGGTAACTGTGTACACCTAGTTATATGATTTTAGAAAGAGAAAGGTACTTGTTAAATAGCTATTAATGAGATATAGCTTCCTCGACGAGATGATATATGATTCCAGGGGATAGAGCTATTTGATAGATGGAGTCATCCCTTTGGAATAAACTGCTCATAATCATTGATAGTCTTCTCTTCTTATATGACTTATAAGAGGAGAAGGCTATCAATGAGATGTAGCCCCCCTGATGAGATGATATAATATAACTTATGACCTGAGACGAGAGCGCCATAAATCAGATGTAGCAACCCTTAGAAGAAGAGGACAGTCAATGAGCCATCTTAGATATTGGTTCTCTCATATGACCCCTGTTGTACTTTTACACACATACTTTATCAAATACAGATGATATTAGTTGCATTTTATACCCTAGCATGTTTTCTATTGAGTTTTGAAAAGATTAGTCATTCATGAAGCGCTGTGTTTCCGTTACTAGTCCATGGTAGTTTAAGTCTTTCAAAACACTATGCTATAGGCTGAGGTGGGGTGGGTATTGACCAACAATACCTTCCAGAGATCATGTTTTTTGTTGAAAATCTGGTCCTCAAAAGTATGCTCTAGACAAGTAGATTTGCAGAACTAATAAGGCGTTGTTTCCAATTACTAAATGATATTCATTAGTAGGATCTTGCAGCAGCATACCTTCAATAGATTAATAGGACTTTTCCAATATATATGGGGCCCTTCGTATGATAAAGGCCAGAAAGTATGGATGATTAGCAAAACAAGAATTATTCCCTGTATTACACAAAAAAGATCCAGTAAGATAAATTACTACACAAATAGTTGAGAAATGAATATAAGGACACCTTAACAATCCCACAGATCAAACAAAACCCATATACCATATAAGGAATCCCATTTAGTATAGTAAAAAAAAAACACTTCCAATTGTCTTCAATAAAAGAAGAAAATCTCATTAAAAAAAGATAGAATATATCTGATGAGAGGATAAGAAATCATCGTTAAAAGCAGAGATAAAAAAAATAAAATTGCAAGTCATCAATGAAAATTCCACTGAGAACATAACTACAGTTTCACACACCCAAATTGTCCAAAATGTAACATTCAGCTCCAGTAAATAAAGTAATGACACACACACACACGCATATATATATATATATATATATATATATATATATATATATATATATATATATATTAGTCAAAGATAATCACAATTTTCAAAATGACAAGTAAAAGGTTTGTTGGTCACATATACATTAAAAAGAAAGATAGTCTAAGACTCTGAGCTCTGAAGTACTGAGTTCTTACCTCATAAATAATACATTGTGTAGCACTTAGATATGGCAACTGTCCCAAAAAGAAATACTCTCTATCATTGCAAGAATGAGTGGTATTCTTTTCACACCATAGAGGTTTCTGTAACATATAAAGTACACTGTGAAGTATCGTCTTTCTATTCTATCTTCATTTTGGTTAGTCTAAAGGCCTCAAAAACTATTTATTCACTTAAAGTTTAAGAGAACCTGAGCTTACTACAAACCTCCAGGAAATTCAGGACTATCAGAGCAAAATAACTAAGAGACCAGATGAGATTGTATTTAGTGAACATAAAATAAAATCTTGAATAACTTTGAAAGTTTGACGAATCCAGAAGTTGCTCAGGTATACCAACACCATCTTCAGCCTGTGTGATGCATTTTCAACCAGAATAACAAGTTATTACCATACCTGAAAGAAATTACTTACATACAAACATAACCGTGTACTGGGAAGCTAGGAGAATATATGTCAAGTACTCTAAAAAAACTATTTCATCATAAAACATGATTAGCCTGGGAAGCGTTGGTTTTTTAATAAAAAAATACTTTATCTACTTTTGCCTAGGTACACACTCAAAAGAGCACCAAAGTAAGAAGTTTTTTTAATGGGAAAACTAACAAAAGCAGAGCTAGAAATTATTAGTAGCAGTTTTAATGGTACTGATAAATGGTAATACAAGTTTCTTTCCTTTTTTTCAGACAAAATGTGAGTTTTTTTCTAAAAATCAGCACACAGTCCTGAATGAAAAAGCAAAAATGTTTTGGCACATAAAAGGAAATAAGTTATAGAAAAAAATCACTGTAGGGGTCTTCAAGCAAAAGAGAAACAATTTAAAGGTGAAATTATTTTTTGCTTTGTACAAAAGAAATCTGATGTTTAGAACGATTGTGATTATGTTGCTGACAAATTTATAATGGAAAATTAACAACAACAAAAAACTGTTGATAAAATATAATAGGAGACCTCCTATTAAACAAGTTTATGAAAGGAGGTACCAGATTCGGATTAAAAATGAAGGATTTAACTGAACTGTAGAACCACATATGGTTTGTATTGTAACTATAAGTAGTTAGCTGTTAGTTAATTATATATCCCCTAATAGAAACTGTTACAAATTTCCTTTTCATCATATCAACTTTCCATTAAGAAAAAAGTGAAATGGTTTCCTTTTAATTGCACTTGTCAACAACAGAATAATTTTTTTTCAACAAACAAAACCAAACTTCCAAATTCCTCTCACTCTTCACTATCCTATCCATTTCTGCATCTTCTCTTCTATTTTGCGTTGTCAAAACAAAAATTTCTTTGCATTTTTACATTTCTCGCTTTTCAAAATAACTATAGTAACAGAATGTCTTCCCCTATAATTCTGAGTTTTTACATTTGTCTAAGTGAGGGTTTGGAAGAACAGTCTGAATGTAAAAAGTGACTTGTCTCTATCAACAATGTGATTTTGATGATTTTTACTAGTTACTAGAAATGATTTTGTCTTAACCTCCATTTGATTAGCATTATGAAAAAATTATGGAGTACTAAATTTTACCTCAAACTTCAAGGTTATTCAAAATCGCTTGAGTCTTGTCAAATAATCACTCGTAAACACTTGAAGTGTATCTGCAGTGACCAAAATTGATTTTGTAAAATTGATTCATGTTAAAAGTGAGTTGAATGTAAAGTCATTTATATTTAATTAGATACATGGTGGCTGCCTCCCACCTACATGGTGGCTCTCTTCTTCCACCTTTATGGCGGTCATCTCCTCCTCTATTTAGAGCAGTACCCACTCCATTCAACTACATGGAGAGTTTGTTAAGGTTATTTTTCTCATCTCAAACTTAACAATTGTGCATGTACCTCTCTCCCCTGTAGTTGTTCTTACACCTCCGATGTAGGAAACCATCCGTCCACCTCCAAAGTTTTCATGGATTTTCTACACTTTACAGTTACTTTAAAGTTGTTAGATCTGTATACCTCTGTTTATGTGTTTTTTACTTTTGTGCTTTTGTCTTTTGAAGTCTAAGTTTACACTCTTGGAGTTTGGCAATAAGCCTCAAAAGAGTTGTCTTGGATCTTGGAGCAGCTTAGTGTGTGTCTATTGGCATCTCATAATGATTGAGGAAGCTTATGAGTTTGGCATCCATTACAACACTAACTCCATTCATCAATTAATTTTCGAACATTCGATAAAATTGGACAATCTTGAGACCAAAGATAGTCTAAATGGGCAAACATAAGTCAAAGAAATCATCCTTAATTGAATTTGGAAAAAGACTCTAGATTCTCTTTCTCATATTGCCATTGACCGTGTTCGTAAGAGAGTGGATGGGTGGATGAAAAGTTGTTGGTTTTGGTTTGTTTGTGTCTTCTTAGCTTGTGAACAATCTATGTGTAATATCTTTTATGTTGTGTGGCGTTTTCTGTTAAAATTACTTCTGGAATATGGACGGGGTATGCCATATTTCAATTGTATTAATGAAGTTGTGTTTACTGCCGAAAAAATTTAGATTTAGCTACATTTATATGTAAAAATCCATTGAAGAATGAATTCAAGAAGCGAAATCAATTGTACTTCAAAATATTTAAACATGTAAAAATCAATTCTGAAGCAAAATTAATTGTACTCAATAACATTCACACACATGTTAAAATCAATTCTACATTTATAATCAATTTTAACTCCTCCAAAAGTGAAACCAAACACTCACTAACACTCGCAAACTTAGAAGAACTAAAACCAAAAACGTGATTCCAATTCAAATTTTGAACTAGCACAGTCGTCACAGTAGATTCAATTGGTGAATCTGTATAAAACCTTCGGTAAGGAGTTTGAAACACGAATCTGACTGAACTTGGATCTAATTCGTAAAGCACATTACCAAGTCCTAAACCATAGTAGAATAACAAGATCTACCTATCAGTATCCAAGACTCTATTCCAAAACACCAACGCACAATTCAAAACTAGGTTGCAAACTCACAATTGCAGAACTAGCAAAAACTAAGTTCATTCAAATAGCTTCCGAAAATAGAAAGGAGTTTGAATTGAACGAACCAGATCGATAAGCGCGGCGGCTTTCTCGTAGTTGGAACCGTAGGTGATAGCATCGGTGCGGCGGACTATCCCTCGCGAACGGTTTCTCAATCCACTGCTTTCGCCTCTCAGCAGAGGCTCCGTCATAGTGAGAGAACTGAAAAACGAAGTGTGAGAGAATAATGAGTGATAAAAAGTCCAGAAGATTCTACTGAATCGCTATTGAGTTGGTGGTTATAGGATCACGTTCGCACATGGAGAGAGAATAGAGAAAGCACGAGTTGATGGTTAGATAAATCGTTAAATGAAAGTTATTTAAATGAGAATGGATCAACTAAATAACGACAATATGTAAATGACAAAATAAAATCATTAATAATTCTATCCTCGGATTCTCTGAGTAATATTAATTCGGCAAGTGGTACTGAACTGCTGGTGATGGTGATGTTATTTTTTGTTAGTAGTTTCTAATTTAAAGATTTATGATCAAAGTAATACGTGTCTTTATTGACATGGATATGGTACCAATTCAGATTTCAAAGTCAAGAGCCGGGTCCCAACCCTTTGTTCACACTGTCGGTAAAGAATTACATCACTTTTGTTTGTATTGAAGTTGTATAGAATTTTTACATCAGCCTGCTTTTTAATGAGATTAGTTATACAGATGGCCGAATTAGAATTTCATTTATAGGCTATTACTCTCTCCATCTCCGTTACTTTTTAAATGTGATTTTAATATATAATTTTTTTTTCTTTTCAAATATTATTTTCAAAATTCGAACCTCAATTGTCATTTTATTAAAATTAATCATAATTATTTATTAAAGAGGGAGAAAAAATTACTTGCTCTCTTATTTACGATACCAAAAAAATTAATCATTAATCATTATTGTTACTTTTTTTTTAACAATAATTCTTATTTTACCTTTGATACCCTTAACTATTTATTACATTTATTTTGTTTTTTTTCTCTATGTAATAATTATCTAAAGATAATTTTGACAAAATATAAATAATACTACATTGAAGTTTGAAAATAATAATAAAAAAGAAATAAAACTTTTCAAAAAAGAGACACTTAAAAAGAAACGGAAGGAATAAATATATAGGGGTATTATACGTAAAAGAGACAATTATTACTTGAAAAGTAATAAAATTGACTAGTAAAGGTGGGAGTATAGATTTATTTTTAAATCTAAGTCTGACATTTTGAATGTTTGAATAATTTATTAGCCTATATAAAAAACTATCTATTTTAGACATATACAAATAGACAATTTAAATAATATTTAAATAAATTAACAAACTAAAAAATCAACGAAACTAACATAAATTTTATGAGCCTACTTTTTTTTTAAGAGAACTTATGAAAATAACTTATTGTTCATAAGATTTCATAAATTCTTCAAAATAATCAAATTTCTTTTATATATTTTAATTCAGAATACAAAACATAACATAACATGTTCATAATTAAATAAACCGATTTGATAAGTTTAAAATGTTTTTTTATGCCATAACACCTAGATTTTTTTTAACTAAATAGACTTATTAAAAAATATATGATTTTTCTATTTAAAAAAATTTTTGACTTGACTTGAGTCTATGTACCTTACTTAGTTGCACAATTTAAATTTTGATATATTTTGATATTAAATAAAAAATATTAAATATAAATTTTGAATTTATTTGTTCTGATTCAACGACTGAAAATATGTGTCGTGATTGAAATTATGTCTAATCAATGAATGAGGCACGACATATTTATGATTGTAAGAAAATCGAGCATTTAACTTGACATCTTCAATTAAATCTGACCTCTCCCCATACTTTTATATTGCCAAAAGTGCCTCTGATTAAAATTTAAATGAAATTTACGTTTAAAATTTCCGGTAGAAAAAAATGAAATTTCTGGTATACTCCAAATAATTCTGGAAATTTGAAATTTACTAGGTGATACCGGAAATTTCAACCAAAATGAAATGTTCAATTGTTTTATTTATTTTAAATTTTAAACGCTCAGGATTTTGCCAACAGTTTTGGATGGCTGCCATTGCATCGATAGTTTTGTGTGATCCAGAGTAAATGAAAAGTTGTATAAATAGGGGGTAACCTTTTATTTGATAAAAACATCTCAAAAAATGTCTCTAACTCAATTTTTAATTAAGACAAAAGTGTACTTCAACGAAGTTTTACCTCCCATAGAGTTTCGGCTTCCAGATGACACCATTTCCCTCGTCGGCCTGATGTCCAAGTTGAATGAATTGTTGTCCGATACTGAAAACAAAAAGGTAAGAAAGATCGAGTTTCGTGAAAATTGGATTGATATTTATGGGATGGTGAAATACAATCTTGTTGAGTTGAAGACGGATGATGATGTGAAGGATATGTGGAATTCATTGCGTCGTAGGATAACAAAGGGACCGATCGAGTTAGATGCTAAAATTTCAAGGTCTATCTACAAGACATTTCGTCGTAGGATAACAAAGACAGCCTCATAACTCTCAGTCACCACAAGCTTGTCGTACGTTTTCTGAAGCCAAGACATACGAAGATGTGTGGCCCTATTGACGCCAAACTCTTCCTGCATAACCGCATCAGACACTCTCAAATCTTGTGCAACAATCTGACATGCAAATGACATGCTAAGTACGAGAGTCATCCAGAATCTGCCGCCGATGGGAAGATGGAACAATGAGGAGACATCATCTAAAGTTATAGTCATCTCCCCAAACGGAAGATGAAATGAAGATGTCTCCTTGTGTCATCTCTAAACAAAAACACTAAGTAGTGGGGCGTCAAGCACGGTGAAGGAACAATGGGTAAAATCAAGCAGCCGGAAGTCTTGTTAATTTAGCTTTCATGGCACAATAATAAACAAATTAAAGTTAAACATAAAAGACATATACCTCTCACTGTCATACTCATAACGCCACATGGTCAGCATACTCGGTAAGCACTGACCGGTCGATGGGTCCTCCAGGGAATCCCCCATCAGTGTGCATGTGCACAGAGGGCTCAACCGAAGGAGTTGTAACCTCCGTGTCAGCAGTAACGAATGAGACCGATCAACAACATCAGCATCTGGCTGGACCATCCGAACAACCTCCTCTAAACAAGCCTCATCTACAATAACAATCAGATATGCAACCTCCTCAACCACTCCATCAGCAACAGCAACATCTAGCACCACCTCATCTCTAGGCTGCTCTACTGACAGTATCGGTCAGCATTGAGTGTTACGAGGTGCCCGGAACTGACCATACTCAGCCAAACGCTTCCGGTGTGAACCGATTCGGGCCATTCATCTAACCTGTGTCTGGAAAGACTCAGCCTTAGCACCCCTGACAGTCCTAGCTTGGTCTACCGCTCGATCAACAACTTTCCCTGCAATAGCGTCGTCTTTGCCTCTGTATTCCCCTGCAAAAGAAGGAAAAAAAATTTAAAATAAAATATTAACAACTATCGAAAATTTCATAATATTCAGTATAAAACAAAATTTTGGTACATACCGGAATTTTCAAAATGATATAAATTCCCATGGTATATATATATCGGAAATTTCAAAATTTTCGGTATAAAACCAGATTTTTATAACTACCGAAAATTACGAAATTTCCGGTATATTCAATGAGATTTTGTACCGGAAATATTAAAATTTACGATAAATATTTCATGAAAATACTGAAATTTTTGAAAAAATCGGTATAATTACTCACTGTTTTTGAAAATTTCGATACCTATTCCAAATTTTCAATATCACCCCAGCAATATCAAATTCACGTGTCTGGATTACAAATTTCGAAATTTTTAAAAATGATTTTACAAAGGAGTGACATCTTTTCATGCATGATGGGGATGCCAAGTCTAAGTGGAAAGCGTCAAGTTAAATGGTCATAATGGAATAGCGAGTCTAATAAATTTTCTAAATCTAACTCATCTAAATTAAAAAATATATATATATTAGCTAGAGTTTAAATAAATTACATACGAAGTACCATATTCAAGAGTAGTATAAATGGTATATGTATATGATATTGCCACGAGGCACATGACTAACAGATGAATTATTACTTTTAATACAACGAATGAATTGATATATTGATTGGTGATATTGAGTATTGACATTGATAGTTAAATTGAAGTCCACGCCTTTTGTCTGAAATTGAAATAAAACATGACAAAATGCAAGCCACTACACGACTTAATTATATGCAGCTTCAACAAGTGGCCACATGGGATGCGTTGGATGGAAGGAATAATTTTTCCATTATTCTTCTGATTGAGCTCTCAGCTTCCAAATATACTCTTTTTGCTGTTTTTCAGATTTCTCTAGCATAGACGATGAAAAATGGATAGCAAAAAAGACTTATAATGTTACTTACCCAAATCATAAACACAAGTTCAATAAATTTACTGCTTTAAATGGTTGTGTTGTTTTACTCTTATCAAGTACTTATCTTAAGGCCACAAGGTTTGGACATTCCTCAATTAAATCTGGAACCCAAAGTTTTTACAGCTTGAGCAAACTTATGAGCTGCAGCATTATAGTCACCTCTAACAAATTTGACTGAAGAATTAACTAAGTGACAAAATCAATTAGATTCTTCACTTTCATTCAAGAGCAGAAAAACAAATAGCGATCTTGTAAAACTTCTCTATTAGCAATAGATTGGTATAAGAGAACAACTACACCAATACTACAAATGAATAAAAACTACATTGAATAACATTTAACTTTGAGATTTTTTTCCTGTAACCATCTGGAATATCCGGAGGCCCCGACTGAATGCTTCATTGAAGAGAACTCTGGTCTGCATTGCTTGAAAGCCAGGCAACCAAGATAGTATTGCAACAGGAGCCATAACAATGATTCCAAATAATATATCATATAGACGAGCCAGGGCAACAACTCCATGCCAAACTATGGTGTGCTGAAAAAATGGCCTAAATACTTGAGCAATCAATAACATTCCCCAGCCCGTGGGAATGAATGCCACCAAGCTAGTAAAAATGTCGATGAATTTGAACTCGGTGAATTCCAACAAAGCAACTATCAAGAGTATGGCAAGAACTACAACAATTGACTGGACCAGCCTATAATAGATATGATGTTTTGCATCAAATTCATTCCTGGCATAAGCTACCACCACACAAACCCCAAACACAACAAATACATAAATCCATGATAGCAAGTAAACAGCAATACTGGTACTTCCTGCAGCTATGCCTAGCTGATAGACAATACCATACTGGAAGACGAAGAAACGAAGGTCTAAAACAATCTCCATAAGCTTTCCCCAAAGCCCAGTTACCTTTAGATGATCTTGCTCTTCATACCACCACTTTTCCCAGCTATCTTCAGCTTTAGCAAACACACTTCCACGGTACCAAATCCAGTTCATAAAGTCGTCAAAATCACAGACAGTTTTTAACCAGTCAAAACCAGAAGGATTGAACACAAAAGGTGCCATAATCCATGACGCAACCAAGAACCAACTAGAGATGGTCATGGCTAGATAAACAAATGTGTTAGTTGCTACAACACTCTGTGATGCATAAATTAGTAATATTAACCCCAACTCAATTGCTTTCACAAAATGGCTACGAGCATAGAGTCTATAGTTTTCTGCAAAACTCTTGTGCTCTACAACAAAACCACGGCCTGTGGCTCGATATTTTGCACCGCCGTGCAGGATAGTCCTGCCAAAGAAATGGCTACGTGTACCCATGGAGAATGTGTAGAAAACTGATGAAAGTTGGAGCTGCATTGTCAAAAACTCCCAGACAGCTTGAAGGAACCCATGTTCAAGGGAATTCTCCACAATCATTGGAAGGGCAGTGAAAAGTCCAATTTGGACTAAGAACTGTTGATTCAATATCATAGCAAGTGCTTTATTACTATTGCTGTTGCTCTCCATAGCAGCTTCAACACCACTAAGAGCAAGCAATAACCGACCCCACAGAAATGCATAAACAGTAAGAACCACCATCATTGTATTAAAAAAGAATCCCACTGTTGTATAGAAAAATGACAGCATCCTGAAAAAATCCAGTCTATGACCCAATCTATATATATCTCTGCTTAGTACTTGCTCCCCATTTCCACTAGCAACCTTCGCTTCAAACATTGATATTTGATTCAACCCAACATCCCTTCCTTTTCCAACCTGAATGTATTCATGATGTGTGATATTACCTCGACGAAGAGTACAGTTAAAACCTGCAAAAATGTCCTCGCTTATATTGATCACTCTGGAAGCTTTGCTGATACCACCTCTAGTTATGAACCAAAACCTGTCAAACACATCAGGATGGCCATAATGCATTCGGATTTTCAAAGGGTTTGCCAAAACCCTCTGTCCTAAGGTGACAAAACTTGATTCCTGAGCTGACATGAACCAAGCAAGAGAGGAAACAAAACCTGTAAAAATATGTTCCCTCACTCCCAAAATAGTTGGTTTTCGAATGCCATAGTAATGCCTGAATTCTTCCAAGAGATTTCGCATTTTAAGTGCCTCTTCGAAGTAGTTATCTTGGTTCATATCAATAGTTTGAATTGCTTCCCCACGGGTAAAGATGATGGCATGATTTTGATTTTCTGGCTTTCCTTCTCCTAGTTTTAAGGGACCTGGCAATTTTACACGGTAAATTTCCACCTCCCTCTCCAATTGTTGGTCGTACTTAACAAGAACAGAATAATACTCCTTCTCATCCCTCCCTGTGTGAACCTCGTCAACATAGGCAACTCGGAGGGCTTCATTGTTTTTCATTAGATACAAGATTTCATCGGCACGGGGATCCTTTCTTTCCTTCTGAGTTCCATATATCTGGCAAGCAATCACGTATGTGAATTTCATTAAAGCAGTTCCATAGTCATGGCCTCTAAACAAACTTGCTGAACTGCTTGCTCTAGAAGAAGATGGTGACTTTTGCGAGATGATACCGTCTGAACTATCTTGATTCAATGAAACAAGTTCACGTGAACCTTCTCTGATCTCTACTTCTGATGCAGAATCTAAAAATGCCAGGAGCTTGAGGGCCTTATAATAGTACATCATTCCTCTAACAGTCCGCGATAGTGTCTGGCCTCTATAGGATGCCCAGGACCTTAATTCTCTTAGTTTATCTGTCCATATATCTTTGTCTTTCATCATTCCCTCTCGCCGCATTCTCTCCATAAAATTCTTCCATTCATCTTCATGTATAGTCTGCAAATAATATAGTGTTGAGATCCCATCTTCATTCCCAGTTCTGAGTTGTTCTTTACTGTAAACTACTTCCTCACTATAATAAGGGGTTAGAACACTGAAAGCCATCATTTTCTCAACTTGAGGAGCATGGGGCATGTTCATAAAAAGTGAGTTACTGAAGAAAGAAAGTCGCCGTCTAGCTTCTAGATTTATTGGAATATTTTGCATTGAATCCCTGGAGGTAAGAATAGTATGCAAGCGCCGAATCCTGCGATAAAAGTTCTCGTTCATGGTGTCAGGAAACTGAATGGCATTCTCAAAAAGTAGAACTGTAGAAGAAACTGGGTTTTGGGGAGCCAAACCATCCTCCTTTAGCCTTTCGTTATTCCTTTTCTCCTTGAAAAAATCTCGGATAGAAATCTCATAAAGGGCCTGAAGGGTGTTCACCAATTGGTTAGGATCCTTTTTTCCTCTGTTTAACAATTCAACAAGTTTTATCAACTTGCTGTGGAGCTGGGGGAGTGCAGTAGTTTTGAACACTTTAGTGAACTTCCCAATCTCAAGTGAATGATCAATTTCTTGAAACAGAACGATAACAATAGAATGCTCTTCACTATCAGGTCTAATAATCTCTAGAAGCAAGTATCTGATACAGTCATATGCTTCAACCACAGCACATCGCCTGAACTCATGCTTACATATCTTTCCCCAAAGCCTCCTATCGGGAGAATCAACAAGGTCTTTGGCCTGATTTAATGCCAGTAACAATTCATTACAGAGAAGAAAACACGGCCAATGTATAACCCTGACATTCCAGTAATTGTTTGGCAGCTCCAGCAACTCAACCTCTTTGTCAGAAACGATATCCTCCTCTCTGAACGACAAAATTATTTCGTTCCATAACAAAGCAAATTTTTTGGCCTCAGCTTGGTTAGACTCGAGCTTCTTAAAAGGTTTTCCAAGCCCATACCTGAGCTTCATCCTACGAACTGCATCCTTAACCTTGCTACTCAATGTTCGCCTTCCATCCAATAACTGCTCCTCTGGCGTTAAATTAAAAAGAACAGCAGTGGCGAAAAACTGAAACCTCAACTTCAGCTGTTGCATACTTCGGATCTCACCCAAATGTGCAAACAAACCCACTGTTGCCCCCACCAAAGACGAATATATTGAATACCATATCTGAATATCCATTAGATAAATCAAAACAACAGGAATCCACAGTATCCCAAGAGCAAAAACGTTACCTTTTTTAAAAAACTCATGCCAATGATAATCCACATCCGTAAGGTCCAACACTGCCTTTGATGGAGCAATCATGGGATGAATCTGTAAAAAGTAACTGAAACTAAATTTTGAGGCCAACACCACAGCCCAAAACAAAGTGTACTTAATGTTATCTACAAGACCCTGACTCAATCCACGACCAACATAAGTTCTCCCCTGAAACCACCACGATAACATGTAAAAAATCCTCCAATTCCTATTCTCCATAAAATTTCTAACCCAAGGAAGTATAAAAAGTGCCAAACCAAGAAGCTCTGGAATAACAAAAACAAAAGCAACGTCAAGAAAAGTCATCAACCTCTTATTTGCTTCAACAGACCAATTTTTATCATGGTTTCTCTGCGACCATACCTTAGCATAAAAGTAAGCAAAAACAACTATCCATCCAGAAGCAACAATGATTTTCAACACCATCCTCACTCCAAGCATCTTTGTCTCCCTTGAAACCAACCTCCATTGCATAACTATATCAAGCAAAGATTGAAAAAACCTTAAAGCACTCCAAGTGAACAAAACAGTTAAAAGCAGAACCTGCACATCACGATCCTCCAACACCACATGCCAAGGATAACCCCTATCTCTCCAACCAACAATAATTGCAGCTTGAAGAAACAAAATCAGCATCACCCAAAGCCTATCAAAACTCCGAAACAAGTTCCAAAACGACCTGCGTTCCACAAAACCAGTCTTCCCGACGCGCTTTCCAACGAAAAAACTGCTTCCAGCATCTATAGGCCATTGGAGCTTACTAAAACACCTCTTAGTCCAAAAATACTCGTTAATATCATCGTAATTTCTCCATTTAGCATGCGGTTCTGTTCCATTGCCACTATTAATCTCAGCTTCAAATCTCACGGTTTCATAAATAGGTTTCACGACACTGTCTAGAAAACCGTTTTGCGGATCATAGGATGGCGTGTAGTCGCAGTCATTTTGTTGATTCTGAAAGATTATGCTGAGGTCCAATGCCATGTTATGGAAAATGTAGCAAATACATTCCGGGATGAAGCGGAGATTTGCAGACTCTCCCCAGATTAGAAGATAGAGAGAAACATAGAGGAGTTCACGGCGGTGATCAGAGTTAGTGGCGGAGAGATTGGGAAGCCAGACACATGGCTTAACGGCGAGATATGAGCACCAGTTGGAGTAGTTACGGAGGAGTTTTTCACGGAAGGAACGGAGGACGGTGGAGTCGAGTGAATCGATGTTGTCTGGGGGAGCATTGAGACGCATCTGAGCGTTGGCAAGATGGAGGATGAGGTGTTCGCGTTGGTTGCGAACGTTGTCGTTTTGGAAGCCGAAGAAGAGAGCGAGCCAATCGAGGAGGTCCATGTGAGGTTGCCATCGAGGAGGAAGGCGGAGGTCGCCGACGGTGCGGAGAGCGGAGAGTGCAGCGCGGACTTCGGGGAAGCGGAGGGAAGGGTGGTCGGTGATGAGGTCGTTGTGGAGTGGGATGATGTTGTAGGGTTCGACGTCGTCGTCGGGGTGAGTGGTTGGCATATCATTGGGATTGGGAGCAGAGTGTGCCGAAACAGAATTTTTGTTGTGGGTAGTTGGTTAGTTAGTTAGGAAGAATGAGAAGTGGTCTTGTGTTGGAGATGAGTGTAACGGTCACCGCGCGAAATGATAGACAAAGGTAGAAGAAAAGGCGCGATAGTTAACACGTTGCATTCTTTTTCTTCTAATCTTACCTTGTATTTTATGAATTTTTGTTTTTTTTTCAACCAAATTTTCTAAATAATTAAATTTTGAAATATCCATGTTTGAGAAACAAAAATTCAATGGATAACACATATCAATTTAATTGGCTATTACATTAAACAAATAAGAGGTGACTTTATTTGTCAAGTCAATTTAATTGACGCTTAGGTACAACCAATAGGATGAGGTATCAATTTATCTGACTATTATGTATTAGATATTTTTTTTTAATTCAATTAATTAATAAAAAAATTGAATAAAAATTAAAAATATTTAATTTAAATTGATTATATATGAGAATATTTTTTACACTAACGATGACAACTCGCTTGATCATACATGTCATTGATTCCACATCCCCTATGTACCCTTTCTCGTACTTGTCTTTGTTGGTTCACCTCGGGTGTTTGATACGAGATCCCTGGAACATCATAATCATCAGATTCCCTAATAAGTTCCTGTAGTTCTACGCAGTCTTGTGTCTGCATTGATGCACTGTTGTAACTGAGTTCGTTGCTCATGTCGTTGTAGTTGGGTTGTGTCGTTCGGCTTGATATGGTTATTGGTGAGCGGTATGGTCGATTCAATGACGACATTGGTGTGAATGCTTCGTAGGAGAAATAAAGAAATGGTTGTTGTAGTGTTTGGTAGCCACATGTTTGTTAGATGTTTTAGTGTTGTGATGTTAAGATGTTTTTGCTATGGTAGGAAGTGTTAGTGTCATATGTTTCTTGTGTATTTTGGCTATGGTAGGAAGTGTTGGTGTCATATGTTTCTTGGGTATTTTGGTTATGGAAGAATGATGTGTTGGCGACATATGTTTGTTGGGTGTTTTGATAATAAGCATGTTAGTGGTGGTATGGGGTATGCTCATGGTTTTGTGGTTGGGTGTGTGGCATGTATTGGTTGTGGATTTGGGTGTTTATGGATTGACAATTTTGTTAGGTATGGTGTTGTGTGTGAGTTGTTTGGTAATTTTGTTAGAGGTTAGATGTTGAAGCTTGTTATGTGTAAGTGGTTTTGCGTGGGTCGTATAAATACTTATATTCAGAGAAAAACTCAATTGTAACCAATGTGTACCAATACATATAATTATTAGTTGATTTAGATTCGGTTTGCATGACAACGTTGATTAAGACATGTTGATGACAATGCCTCAATTGACAACATTTAGCTTTAACGGAGTATTTTCAATTGTCAAATGTCCATTGTTCATTAACTTTATATTTCTGCAATTGTCTGAGGCACCTCGAGGATATGGGATTTGTTGATGCATGTCGAACTGTAGTTTCACATGATCGCTATGGTGCATCTCCATAGTGGTAAGCCTGATGATCAATGTTGTTGTAGTCCAAACAACTGCATCTTCTTCGTTGATTTCGTGATGATGTTCCAAACCTATATATGACCTCCAAATAAACTATAGAGAACAAATAAATTAGATTAGTAAATGGTTAATATTAAAAATAAATTGTTATGAAATAATTAGATTAATGGCAATATATAGTTTAGTGTTAGGTGATCTAAGAGATTTCGATATTGAGTGATGAAGTGTCTAGGATATTTATTGTAATTCATCCCACAGGCCGACCACCTAAACCAAAAAACGTTAAAATAAATTATATCGACTTAATAATGGGCAAAGTAAGTAAATGCTAATTATCGTTCCTTTTGGATTGGTTGTATTATGCACACAAAAACATGGAGTATTTAAGCTATTTTGGTGCATAAGGGACACATGTGGGACACGATGTTCCAGTATGTGTGCAACATTTGTCCCTTATTCAGCAGGTCAATGTTGTCGCATTTTTGTGTGTGAAGTTTATGATTGATTTCAACCAGATTTGTTGTTATATTTAGAAATGCACTTATGTGGGTTTGTTTGTTAAATATTCGCTGAGATCAATTCAATTTAAATGGAGATTTAAATTTGAATTTGAATAAAACCAAATCATATCTTTTGGAGGTTGTTAAGAAGAAAATTAAAATAGAATCTGCTATATTTCTGGACGAGATAAAAAGTTGCTAATGCCCATTGAAAAAGCTCAGAAGAAGCATTTCTATTTAAGGAGACTCAAACCTCTAGTTTGAGTTGTGCATGTAGTGAAGACTCTTTGTGTCGGGGTTTCTATTTTTGAGTCTTTGTTTGAGTTATTATTGTGCACCAATCTAGTGAATGGATTCATATCTTAAGGCATAAAATTTGGTTTGTTAGTTGAGTTGTAAAACTTTGTTCCAAGACATTAATTCTATAAGCTTGAGAATAAAGTGTTTGTGTTAATTGTACACCACGACATTGCTTCATTCATAAGGCATATTAGTTGGCTTGTTTAGTTAAGTTGTAATTTAACATTCATCATTGTGTTTATTGATGTTGATTACTTAGGATTAGTGATTGAGAGAAAGTGAAAAGGGGTTCTCATATTTAGGGGGAATTCTAAATAGAAATACACTATGGAAGAATTAAGAAGAATGGCATCAAACAAGGGGCTTGTTCATCTAAAACATTTTGTACTAATTCTAGAGAATAATGGATTTACTTTCTTGGGTAGAATGCCCCCCCCCCCCACACACACACACACACAAAATGTAGGTGTGATTTACACTTAATTGAGTTAGCAATTATTGTGTTCTTTATTGCTTTTCTTTTTTATCATCTTGTATAAGTTAACTTGTCATAACTTGGTTGTGTGACTAGTTTTATTTTCTGGTATATAATGTCTCACACATCGTGTATGACATCTATCCCCATAATCTATTATTTATCATAAAACAGTTATGAACATTGTCCCAGGCATCTAGTCCAACATATGTCCTTTTAAGAATAAAATTTCAATTGACATCAGAGCAGACACTCTATTTTGTTTGGGTGTGTTTCAGGGTTCTTATTCTGTTCAAGATGAAGAATTTCAAAAAAGGAGGAGTGGTTCATTGTCCAAAGATTCTCGATGGTATTAAGAATCCTCCAAAGAATAGAGCCAAAGGCAATTATTAAGATTGTGAAGACCAGTTAGAATGTAATTATGAAGAAAATCTCAGGTTTGTTAATATCTTTAGTAAAGTCATGAGAAAACTTGACAAGAGATATGGGAACAATATCCCTACAAATGTCAAGAACATTCAACATAAAGAAAATGATGGTGAAAGATAAAATCTCAACTATTCTTACAAGTGCAAAGGGATCTAATGTATTAAATGCAAAGATTTTAGACATATTCAAGCTGAATGCTCAAGTTTTTCAAGAAAACAAAGAAGAATCTACAATGTCACTAATGATGATGAATCTGAATCTAATCAAGCAAACAATGTTGTGACATTCAAAGACATGAAAGATGTTATACATACTGATGAACCATCATATTCAAAAAAAATATGCACTACTCATATTCATAAAACAGATTGCAGAATGTTAGGCAACAAGTCTCAACATTCTGTCAAACATGTTTACCAAAAAACAGAATATAGAATGTCTCAACATCTGGTCAAACATGATTACTAATGCATTAATTTTGTCTCATCCATTCCCTTGTACTGTTGTAATTTGTATGGTAGACAGCCATATCATCAACATATGTATCTTCAGTGGAATGAGAAGTCTAAAACGCATCATAAACAAGTTTAGCATGACAAACCTAATATTCTTGTTCCTCCCACAAGGTATTATCTTGTAAAAAAAATTATTTTGAAAGTAGCTGCAATAGATAGTTGATAAGAGAAAGAAACTATGTTACATTTTGTGATAGCCATAAAAGAAAGAGACTTGTTAAGACGAAGTTGTATGCTCCCACTGTATAGCAAAATGTTGAATATCGTGTTTCAGACATCATGTAAGACATGTTAGAAACTGAAATTAATCCATGGTACATAAAGCTTGGGGGTTATTACAGAGGAATCTGTCATATATGTATTGATCTCAAAATTGAAGAAGGAAATATTTATGAAGTTTGTCAACTTCAGAAGCAAACCAAGATTTCATGGTCTAACATCTTACTCATACTTCTAAATTACCACATATCAACTTTATAAGACTCAAGCAAAGTGTTGTCTATGAAGGGAAGACTGATGGTCAGGTTGGAGGTCTTCCCAACAATGAACAACCAACAATGGTTCAAAAGAAGAAGCTAAAGAATAATAGTGATTATGGTATAATTATTCCTATTGGAGTTCCTTTTCATATATATGGAGTTTTGATCAATCAAAATTATGATATTGTTTTTGGTGAATCTGATATTGGTGTTCCTCTAAGTCAGTTGAATCTTAGTTATAAAATGTATGTTCCAGATATTATTGTCCATAACATTTCACATGTTGATAAGTCTGATTTAGCTGCTGGTGGAAATGTGATTGGTGTCCCACTCATGTATGGGCCTATGAGAAATCATCATCTCATTTAAATGTCTTTTTGTGAGGAGACCCGGGAAACCAATATAGGAAATTAATATGTTGATAAAGATGTGCCAAACATCTTGTCTGACATGTTGACAGAGTCTTAAATTCATAAGAAGAATGATGATGTGACCCCTGAGAACAATTATGTAAGTAATGATGATCATGTATGAATATGTCGAGACGAATACTGTTGTAACCCATGTTGGTGTTGTTAATGAGACATTATGTGAATATGTGGTAAGTAATAACAAGATATATAGATTATTCACCAATGGCACACAATCTACAAATGGTTCTCAAAATAAAATAACTCCCCGTGAAGATGAAGATTTTGTTCACATTAGTCTTGATGCGGAGCAAGTTACTGCTAACAAAACAAGAAACATTGTGATGTCTGCTGAAGAAGATGGACATTTTTGTAATGCTGATACTTTTGCTTATATTTTCCATCTTGGAGCCATCAGATTGATACCAAGATTATCATGTATTCTAAAGCTTAATAGTTATTAGATGGATGTGAAAAGGGTCTTCCTCTCTAGGTACTTAAATGTGGAAGTCAATCAAGATGCTAGTAATTATGTCATTGACAAGGATGGTGTCATCAAGAAGAATGATTATGTTGAAGTCAATATGAATGCTACTGCTGATATCAACAACATGAAGGGTGTCAATATGGAAGACAATGAGAGTTTATTGATAGTTCACATTTATGTTGAAGACAATGTTTTGTGTAGGATATCAGTTAAGATGTTAGAGCATTGTGTTCACCAAATGCAGTCTGAATGTGAGTTGAGCATGGTAGGAGATGTTACCTACTTTCCCAATCTTGAGGGGAACAAAATGAAGGACTTCACCTTTGATTCCCAAAGCATATATGTTGGAAGTAGTTGCACTCAATTGTTGTGGAGTAACCAAATGCTCAAATATGTCACCAAATATGGTAATTAATATGTCAACCAGGATGTGCCAGACAATATCTATGACATGTTGGTGACTAAGTTTACAACTTTAAGGAATGATGAACAAGTTTCCCTTGTTAAATCTGAAGTGAATAGAAAGCTTATTCAAACAAGTGAATCTGAGGCAGATGCTGAAGAAAATGTCCAGGATATTGTGTCCACCATGAGAAGAAAGGTTGGTGGGAAGAGAATTCTCGTGTATGTCTACTTTACTCACATGGATAATGTTTCATTCCATTCTGAAACAAGTGTTTATAAGTGGAAATATTTTTTCAAATAAGGATTATAGTTGAGAGAGAGATAGGTAAATAAGCTCTTGATTGCAAAGAAGTCATGGAAGTTATTGGGCTAATGAAAACTGTTATTGATATTGGCCCTTGCTATGAAAAGTTATTCAAGGAGTTTATAATGGTGTGTGATAGAGGAAAGTGTGTGAAGCTTTCACCTTCAATTATTAATTAATTTGGAAGAAGAAAGGTTCCTTTTATTGACAATACTATGACTAAGGAAAATGGAGTTGAGAAAGAAGAGGAAAATGCAAATGAGGATGCAAAAGAACTTTTTGTTGAAGCACTAAAGTAAAATGATTTTGTGGAACTTCATAGTGATGCTCAGTTGTTGAGGACAATGATGATTGTTGGAGATTGTTATCCTAATTTGGTGAAGGAATTTGAGGTTAAGAATGGTAATAATACTCATGGGTTGTTGAGTTTTAGTTATATGTTGTTTGTTTGGAAAGATGCCATAGACATTATGTCAAACATTTGTGCACCTATTGATAAAACTGGTATGATTTTTAATGACGAAATGTTGGAGCCTCAACCTGTTGTTGTCGCTACATTGTCATACACATTGTGTCAGACGTTGTGTTTGACATTTGTACGTCTAAAGAAAAAAATTCCTGCTACTGCAATTTTGTGGTATGTGTTCTTCTTATCCAGTTATTGTCCCTATTATGGGTTGGTTTTTCCTGCTATCCCTTGCCCATTTTAAGAAATCTAGGGGGGGATGGTGTTATGATGATTTATAAGAAAGACTATTGCTTTCAACTGGTGTTCATAAGAAGTTGTGTGTTGTTGTATTCTTCAGCTTATTATCATGGTTGTAATCTTAGGAAGTTGTGTTTTATCCCTTAAGATGATTTAAATGTGGTTTAGTCTTCGCAAGAGATTTATTTTGAATCCTTTAATTGAGAAGATAGAATTGTGATGTTTATCAAGTAAAGTTTTTTTTATTTGTTCAAGATTCAAAATTTTGTTTCATGGATAGATGTCCGAAAAAATGTTCCACGATCTGTCAGACATCTGTCCCATATTAGTTACAGAGGTCTCAATCTTCCTAATAAACAATTAATTAATCATGTAGGTTTATGGAGGATTTAATATGAATCAAATACAACAAGAATAATCAATAGATTCAAATTTATTCAAGGAGATCGATCAATATTGGAAATCATCATTATTGAAGATTAATCTCATGTGCTTTTTAGAAGTCCAACCAAATTCATGACCTTATGGGCTTTTGGAGCTGGACTTTTGTGACTATATAAGGAGTTCATCTCCTTTGTGAAGACTCAGACCTCAAGAGTAAATATCTACCTAGTGAGGAAGATGTTGAATCCTTAAGAGAAGAAGAAGAATCAAGTCATCAACTTTGGTATTTGTAGTTCTGAAAATGTCAATGGTTCATGCTTTGTGGTATTTCTCGAGTTTTTTTTCCTGTTCACACCTTTGCCAAATTGTGGCAAAAAGGAGGATTAATGGTGTAATGGTGTGTGCATTCATGTATGCTTGTGTGATGTGAGCTCGTGTTCCTGTTTGGTTGTTGATGTGATCTCTTTTACTATTGATGATGATGTTCTGATGATTTGGTGTGGATGTGATGCACTGGATGTTGTTTGGATTGTATGTTGACATGTTGGAGCATATGGCATGGAATTTAACCCTTGTGAGAGTTGATCTATGTATTAGTATTCTGATTACTAACTTGACTACTAATTGTGCATTCATGCATGAATGACTATTATAGAGCATTGATTGTATGTAGCAACCTCATGATTCCTGACTTGTGATACTGATGTGTTTCCTGTATGCTCTGATTAATTTATACTTTGTTGATGTTTTTCTGAGTATAGGATGCTTATGATACTCAATTGTGTTTTGTTTTGATGGGTTATTTTGCCAAAAATGGCCAAAGTGGGAGATTGTTGTCCCTTTTGGTTTGGCTGCATGATGCAAAACAACATGTAGTGTTCAAGTTGTTTTGGTGAATAAGGGACACATGTGGAACACAATGTTCTAGCATGTTGTAGCACCTCAAATTTGCCCCCCTCATTCATGCATTCATTTTAGGTCATTTAATATTTCATATTGCATTTCAGCAAAGTTCATCTGAATTACCTCTGGTCAACTTTGGTCTACTGAAGGTCAAATGGCTAGGGAATAACTTGAGTTACTTCCAACATGTTCAAATGAGGCCTATTCATCATTCGACATATTACTCTTGAAGGAACAAAGGTCCAGCGCACAGGTTACAAATTTGGAAAGATGGCTTGAACTGTCATGCTCGCTAGGCGAGCAGAATGGTTCACCTAGCGAGCCATCAGAGTCTGATCTGTCATGCTCGTTAGGCGAGCAAATTCTTCGCTAGGCGAAGCCCACGCGTTTTGAAAATAAAAAAAATATAACAGAAAAATCTTGGGCTTGAGTTGCCCTCATTTTGAGCCCACAAAGCCACGAAAATCAGAGTATAAATTCTAAGTTTCATTGGAGAAAAACCCTAGAACGAATCTGCAGCAGCCTCCAAACAAATTCACTCGGACTCTAAGACTTTTCACTCTGACTCACACACTTATCACTTCCATCGCACACAAACCCTAGCCGTTGCATTGCAAACCCCAACCGTGCGATTCAATTTCGATCGATCTTCCCAATCAGGTATGCCCTATTTCCATTACTTTACGCTTTCAATCTGAAATTCCTAAAGCATGAGGTATTATGGTTGAATCCGGGAGAATGGGTATAGTTAGGTTTTGCATGTGGGTTTAGATGTGTATGAATGTGTAGAACAATGCCTTGAATGTTTAATCACTTCGCTTCTGAGATGGATACCATAGGATTTAGGGGTTTCAAAAATCGTACTGTTATCAAGGAAGAACCCAGAACCCGCAGGCATTCGCTAGCACCTCGCTAAGTGAACATGTAGCGAAGCTTCGCTAAGCCTTCACTAAGCGAAGCAGTAGCGATCGTGACAGTAGCTGTTTTTCTGTTTGCTCTCTAATCTGTTTTGTGTTGTTATGACATGCTTTTCTATTGCATCCGTGCACTGTTTACCTGACGCAGTTGTTCCTATGATTCTTTTGTTTGGTGCAACTCTTGATTGCACCCCATCTTGTTATTCTAACGTGTTTGTTGAGTTTTTTTGTGAGGGCTCACATGACTCTCGAAAAGATAGCTTGCTTGGTATTCCACTTTATTTGTGGGATACCATTGGGAGATTTATTCTGATTGCTCTGCTGACTTGTTTTCTTTGGTGGTGCTAGCCTGAGAGATCTCCG
Organism: Lathyrus oleraceus; assembly: GCF_024323335.1. NCBI lineage: Eukaryota > Viridiplantae > Streptophyta > Magnoliopsida > Fabales > Fabaceae > Lathyrus > Lathyrus oleraceus. The sequence goes on along the minus strand of NC_066583.1, from coordinate 601,254,043 downwards.
GGTTTCTTATTTCTTTAGTTGTTGTTACTTCGGATCTTTATCCGTGTGGTAGATCTCTTGATCCCTTTTACATCTTTCCCGTATTTTACCGCTTTCTTAGCTAGAAGACCTCGATAGGAGGCAATGTTTTTGTGTGTTTACTTTTGTGCCCAAAGACCTCCAAGAAGAGGCACCAGTGCTAAAGACCTCTATGAAGAGGCAATTGACGGATAAAAGGGATTAGTAGTCAATCCCCCGTTATTCAGTGTGTCGTTCTTTATGCTCGCACTACGTGTTGATGCTTCAGAACAAAAGCCCAAGATCTTTTGTCCGGTCAGTCAGTGGAGAGGGTTCCACTTTTCTGAATCCCCACTTTTTGTCATGAGTTCACCCTGTCCAGGGTGAAGAGCTATGAGGTCTTATCCTCATTACCCTTTTGATCTGCTCACCCTGACGTTCAATGTTAGTGGTTAAGAGCCCATTTGATTACCTTTCCATGGCTTGTTTGTCGAGGTTGATATGACCCATCTTGACTAAAGCCCTACCCATGTATGTTTGAGCCCCCTTGTTGGTGTGTTTACTCTATGCTATATGTTTTTTTTTTGTGGTGTGATCGTCTCCTCATAGGATTGCTAGGCTTCGTATAGTCTCTCGTCTGCATGTCAATTAAGGTAGCACGATTCCTTCGTCTAGGACTTCCTTTTTGCATGAGCATTCCTAAAACACAAACAAACTCATTGATTTTTCTTCTCCTAAGAACACGTTAACTCCTTCTACTACAGGCGAGTAAGTCTCCAAAGGTCGAGCATCCGGTAGATTGCGTAGTAACGTCGTTCATCTAAAAAACACAAAACAAACAAAATAGGTTAGCCGAGCTACGGTGCTCTGATTCTCAATCCTTCATGAGATACGTATGCAGCAGAGTAGGGCCTGTGCGAGCAATAACTCTTTCTTTTCCCTACTTTGATTTTCTCTCTTTCGCATTGCATATAGGACTTTTTATACACACACTTTAGACATAATTAGCAAACGTGGATCCTGTGGAGTACCACAGATGTGAAGGGGTGCGATAACCTTCCTTTCACGTAACCGGCCCCCTTACTCGGTTTTCTTTGGTTCAAGACTTTGTTTTATCCGTTCCCTCTTGGTTATGCAGTACTACCTTTCCCTCCTCTTGGGATAAAAGTACATAGCTGGTGACTCTACTCTTTTTCCGAGCCACCTCTTTTTCGCGTTTGCACTTGGATTCGGGAAATCCGGGGAACGACAGCTGGCGACTCAGCTGGGGATTTATTTTCCCTAGTGGGCCTTTCCTAGCGTTTGTTTGTTTTTGTCTATTGTGTGTTATTTATTTATCGCTTTGCATACTTATCTGCTTGCATTGCATCATATGTGTGCTTTACTGTTTCATGCATACTGTGCTGGCTGTGTATCTGTTTCGCTGTTGGGTGGGAGTCACAAGAGGTAAAAAGCCCAATACACAGGCTATGAGTGAACTTTAGGACACCTAGGAATAGAGTGATTCATGGGAAGCGGGTGGTATGGCGCCACTTAGCGGAACATGGTATCACGAGCAGTTCAGATTCTGATGGGGTATTATCGTTGCATACACCTGGTGTGCATATGATGATATTCTTGAAAGGATTGTTTATCCTGCGTTTCCCTTGACCTTACCCTGGCCTAGATTACACCCGTGAGTGGGGCGGGAATGAACCATTTACATGTACTGATGGTGACTTGTTCTGTTGGTGACCGGATCCTGTTGGTGACTTTTGTTTGGTTCTTGTTGGTGACCGTTGGTTCTGAAGTATGGGTTCTAAGTTGATGACTGTGTTCTATGGTTCCCGGTTCCGAATTCATGCTGAAGTTCTGATTCTGCGCCTCGTGATACACCGCTAACCAGCCTTTGTTTCATCATTTTGCATCATAACATGTTCATTTTCAAAAAAAAAATAATGCAAAAAAAAAATAGTTAACCCGCATATGCATATCATTTTTCAGGTTCATCCATGATAAAACATAGCATACGCATCATACACATATCATTCTTGCATCATTACAGGTGTTCTTGAAGAGGATTTCTCCTCCTTGTTCCTGAGGGTCGCAATCACAATAGAGCTCTGCATATCACGATGGAATGCAAAGGCGCGGTTTTGTCGCATGTTTTGGTTGATACCGGTTCTTCTTTGAATGTGCTGCCCAAAAAGGCTCTGAGTAAGCTTGATGCCGATGGGGTTGTTCTCACACCAAGTGATCTTGTTGTCCGTGCTTTTGATGGATCCAAGCGATCGGTTTTTTGTGAAGTCACGTTGCCTGTGAAGATCGGCCCGGAAGTGTTTAACATTGTCTTCTATGTGATGGATATCCAACCAGCATATAGTTGTCTGTTGGGGCGTCCCTGGATACATGGAGCCGGAGCAGTTTCTTCGACTCTCCACCAAAAGCTAAAATATGTGTGGGATGGTCAAGTTGTGACTGTGTGTGGCGAAGAGGACATCTTTGTGAGCCATTTATCCTCCTTCAAATATGTGGAGATGGATGGCGAAATTCATGAAACTCTATGTCAAGCTTTTGAGACTGTCAGTATTGAGAAGGTGGCTTTTGTTGAACAGAAGAGACCAGGTACCTCGATTGCATCCTATAAACAAGCTTTGGAGGTCATTCATTCAGGTAACGCGGAAGGCTGGGGCAAGGTGATTGATGTGCCCGTAAAAGAAGACATGTTTGGCATTGGTTATCAGCCTTTTCAATCATCAGAGCAGGGTGTCCAGAATCAGAAAGAACTGTGTACTTTCACTAGTGCTGGATTGATGAATCACGGTGATGTCTTTGCAACAGACAATGAAGATGGTGACAGTGATTGTGATATGGATAATTGGGTGCGCCCGTGTGCTCCAGGGGAGAAGATCAACAACTGGACTGCTGAAGAAATAGTCCAAGTTACTCTTCAGACAGAGTAATTTTCTTCTGTTTTTCATTTTGCATGAAAGCCCTACGCTCTGCCCAAGGTGTAGTGGTTCATTGTAGGGCCACATCATGTTTTGAATTTTCAATGATTATCATCAATAAAGGACGTTTTGCAATCAAATTTGTGCTCACTGTCTTTCTGTTTTTACTTTCATTTTCAAAACAATAAAAATGGCAATGTTTTTTTGTTTTTCTGTGACTTCCTTGAACTCTTTTCTAAAATAAAGCATGAAACATCGTTCGTGCAGAATTGATCTTGCGGATTCCATTAAAAACAGTTTTGTTATGGCTCAGTATGACTTTGATAATCCCATTTACCAAGCCGAAGAGGAGAGTGAAGAAGATTGTGAACTCCCCAAAGAATTGGCCAGACTATTGAAATAGGAGGAAAGGGTCATTCAACCTCATCAGGAAGAGTTGAAAGTCATTAACCTTGGTACTGAGGATGCAAAGAAAGAAATCAAGATAAGGTCTGCTTTAGAGGAAAAGGTCAAGAGAGGGTTGATTGAAATGCTGCAAGAATATGTGGATGTATTCGCATGGTCGTATCAAGATATGCCTGGTTTGGATACAGATATTATGGTGCACAGGCTACCTCTCAGAGAAGATTGTCCTTCGGTAAAGCAGAAGCTTCGCAGAACTAGTCCTGATATGGCTGTCAAGATCAAAGAGGAGGTTCAAAAACAGTTGGATGCAGGTTTTCTAGCAGTTACCATTTATCCCCCTTGGGTGGCCAACATCGTACCCGTGCCGAAGAAGGATGGTAAAGTCAGGATGTGTGTCGATTACCGAGATTTAAACAGAGCCAGTCCAAAAGATGACTTCCCATTACCTCACATTGATGTATTGGTCGATAACACTGCTCAGTCCTCGGTTTTCTCTTTCATGGATGGATTTTCTGGCTATAATCAGATCAAGATGGCGCCAGAAGACATGGAGAAGACGACATTCATTACACCATGGGGCACGTTCTGTTATAAGGTAATGCCATTTGGGTTGAAGAACGCCGATGCTACCTACCAAAGAGCTATGACGACTCTCTTTCATGACATGATGCACAAAGAAATTGAAGCGTACGTGGATGATATGATTACGAAGTCTCAAACAGAAGAGGAACATTTGGTGAACTTGCAAAAGTTGTTTGAAAGATTGAGAAAGTTCAAACTGAGGCTGAATCCAAACAAGTGTACATTTGGAGTGAGATCTGGAAAGCTGTTAGGTTTCATTGTCAGTGATAAAGGGATTGAGGTTGATCCAGCAAAAGTAAAAGCTATTCAAGAAATGCCTGAACCAAGAACGAAAAAGCAGGTTCGTGGGTTTTTAGGGAGGCTGAACTACATTGCACGGTTCATATCTCACCTAACAGCTACGTGCGAACCGATATTTAAATTGCTAAGAAAAGATCAAGCAATCAGGTGGAACAATGATTGTCAAAAAGCTTTTGATAAGATAAAAGAATATCTGCAGAAACCTCCAATTCTTATACCTCCAGTTCCTGGGAGGCCTCTGATAATGTACCTTTCAGTAACAGAGAATTCGATGGGGTGTGTATTGGGACAGCATGACGAGTCTGGTCGAAAAGAGCATGCAATATACTACCTTAGCAAAAAGTTTACCGACTGTGAAACAAGATATTCGCTCCTCGAGAAAACTTGCTGCTGTAGTACCTCAAATTTGCACCTCCCATTTGTACATGCATTTTCATGTTAGGTTATTAACATTACATTGTCCACTGCATAGCATTGCATTGTCCATTTGCCCAAGTGCAAGTCATCAGACAAGATTAGGTCAACTGGTTAGGAGGATCAGTCAAGCAAGCAAGCATGTGCAATTTCTATTGAGGCAAAACCCTAGGGTTGGTTTAACAAGTTCACATGGCCTAGGGATCATTTTGGAGTGATTTGGCCAAAGATTGGATGTTCAGAAGTCAACAGTCAAGCTGAATTTCATCTGAAACCCTAGAAAGTCAACTGTGGTCAACTGTGCCAAAATTCATGGATTTGAAGGTGGGAGATGGTTTGAAAGGCTTCATTCGTGTCCATACAAGTCTCATTTGACATTTCAAAGATCAAGATTGAAGAATTTGAGGTCAGATGAAAAGTTTCCAAAAATAGTAAGTGACCTGTAATTTCAAGCTGCCAAAAATGGAAAGGTCTTCTCCTCAAATTTACATCATCATACAAGCTTCAAATGGAATTTTGTCCAACATGAAAGTTGAAGATCTTGCTCTCACCTTTCCAAAAAGCCCAAGAACATCCATTTCTCATTTATGGTTGGCAATTTATGATCAAATCATTGTCAAGAAAAGTTGAACTTCAAGGAGGCATAACTTTTGATCCATTTGGCCAATTCATGTGATTCTTTTTTGAGCAAATCTCTTTTAATCTCCTCTATCATAATAATTCATTACATTTCATCAAAAATAATCACATAAAAAGTCCATTTTTCAAGTGAAGCAATTTGAAAAAGGGAGGGAAAAAAGTCACTTTCAAAACTATGCATTTTCTACACTTCCCACCACTTGAACTTGGTCTAAAGTCAAATTTGGAGTGTGTTTGGCAAGAGAAACGTGCACTGTAGCAATTATTCATGCACATGAAGGTTATTTTGGCCAATTGCACATAAATTGCATTTCACTAATTACCAAGGCTTTTGGCTAATTGAGATTAACAAGAGTGATTAACAGCACATATAAGTAGCTAATCCTAACTGTTTTTCAGATGAACAATCACAATCTCATATCCAAAAACCAAAATCTCTCAAATTCTCCCAAATTTGCTCAAACTTTTTTCACTTTCTTTCATCAAATTTCACCATTCTTTTTGCTTGTGCTTGTGTTGATCATCATCTACAGGTGTTGTTGGAGATCTGTTGAAGAAGAATTGTGAAAAATTCTTGAAGATTGCAACTGTTGAAGCTTGAGCATGTTCATGGCATTTTGAGATTTCTTCGAGTTTAAGCACTGTTGAGCTGAAGCTTTGATTTCATTCATTTCCTGCATCATCATAGATCATCTGTTTCTACCATTGGAGCTTCGAATCCAACAAATCAAGATCTGCATCTTCAAGGAGGTTAGAACTCGATGCTCTCAATTCTCACAATTATCATATGGCTTTGGTAGATCTTAGCATGTAGAGCATTCTGCAACTTGAATCGTGCATTTTCATTAGATATTAAGGAAGTTATGCTGATTTGAAATCTGATTGTTGAAACTTGTTTGGATCGGTTCTCTTAATATAGTTAGAATTAATTGAAATCAAGGTTAGATTAATGATCTAGGATGAAAGACGAGTTGAATGATATATTGCTTGTTGATTTCTGTGATGAAAAGTTCATGTTGATGATGAACAGCAAGAACACGCGATGAATGCTTAGGTTTTGTGTCCAGATTTCAGTTTGATCCGTTTTGCCTTGCTTTTGCATGAAATTCGTGTTTTGTCGCCATGCACCAGTAGCAGCATGCCACGTTTGTTAATGAAACGAGGCGTTTTACATGTAGCGCGCTCCTTTTGAAATTCGACATGGTTCGAATCCGGCCTCAGGCATTCCACATGTTTGGCTTGTTATTTTTTTCTTTCATATATGCTTATCATGTTCATGCTTCCATTTCTATTTTTTTATTTTTCTTCCACAATCAAAAAATCATAACTTTCTCAATAATAATCCAATCAACATGAGATTTTTCCTGCCATGATCCTTGTAATGTCCTCTTTTTTTTAATGATTTTTAATAAATTTGTGCGCGGTTGGAAAAAAATAATTGCCTAGGGTTTGTTTTCATATGCCATTTGTTGCACCATGCTTACTATTTTGATCATGAAATGATGATGCTTAATTGGAAATTCTTGAGATTTTAAATGTGTGTTCTAGACTCATTCCTGGTCATTTTGGTATGTGGTTTGTGATTTTTGAGTTTCTGGATTGTGAGATATGACCTGATCATTAGAGGTGTGACAATTTGTGTCACACCATTTCTTATGCAATTTCATGATTTTTGTTACCATGCCATATGAACTCTAAATGACTTGAATTTTGGCATGTGGAATCTTCTGGATGTTAAGTTTGAATGTGAATTTTCATGGAATTTTTGAATGCATTTCCAATTTGTTTGATAATTTCCCCCCTGTTTGACCAATTGTGAACGTTTTGTGAGTCATGATTTCATTTGATTTGTGAAATTCTTGTGGTTTATTGGATGGACTTGAAATTTGGCATGTGTACTATAGACATCTTGAAGTTTGCCATGGCTTTGATTTCATTCATTTATCATGCTTGGTTTCTGTTTTATGATTGCTTGAAGTTGATGCATATTTTGATGCCTTGTATGAGCTTGTTTGAACTTGTGTTGACTTGATGAATTTAAATGACTTGCTTCCCTTGGTCCAAATGACTTGAAATTTGGTATGATTGTCATGTTATGAATGCTGTTTGACCATGAATATTTTGGGGATTTATTGAAATGTTTGTGAGTTGATTTGAGTTGAATCTTTCTGTTTGGTTCTATGAGCTTCAAATTGCATGTTTTGTACTCTTTGCTTCATGAAATGATAATGGTTGATGATATGAATGTGAGACCACTTGGATTTGATTCTTATTTGATTGATCTTGATTTTTGATAAGTTTCATGTTCTGTTTTGACTTTTTGCTCTCATTTTGACCCTAGTCTTGTACTAGTGGTTTGTGTTCTCACATTTGAGCTTTGTTTCAGGTCAAAGAGCACAATTGCTTATGCTTGATGATGTGCACTCAATTGGAGTTGGTTTATTGCTTGTTTATGACTAACTTGAGTTTGTTTTGTAGGCATTGAGACTTATGCTTAGGCCTTGTGGCTTGCACCTTTGTGCATTAATGCTTGTTATCTGTTTGTGCTGTGGACTTGTAATTTTCTATTTGACTTGTGTTTGTCTGGTATACTGATTATGTTGGATTGATTTCAGGTACCTTAGTTGCTATAGTTCCCTTGTGAACTTGTGTTTGCTTTGCTTGCTAGCTTGAGCATTGAGGTATAATGATCTCTCCTCCATGTAGTCTGGAAGACCTGGCTTGTTACTTGGCCAGGCACCTGTCTGAAGTCCTCCTTAAGAGGCAATGTTTGTGCTTGTTTATTTTTGTCCCCAAGCAGGAAAAGACCTTTGTTAAGGCAATTGGCAGACACAAGAGATGTGCAATCCATCTCCTGCTCTTCTGTTGAGTCGTCCCTTGGCTCACATCACATGTTGATGCCTTGTGGACATTAACCCCAAGATCTATGTTGAGTCAGTGTCATAAGTGTAGAAGGGTTCCCACTTTCTGGACCCACACTTCATTGTCTGAAGCTCTCCCAGGCCAGGGATAAGAGCTGTGAAGTCCCATCTTCACTCACCTTTCATCAACTTCACCCTAACTCTCAATGTTAGGGTTAAGAGCTAACCTCACCCTGATACAGTGGCTTGTTTGTCGAGGTTGACATGACCCCTCGACTAAAGCCTAGCCTTGATGTTTGAGCCCTTTGTTGGTGTGTTTACTTCATGCTGTATGTGTTTGTGTGGTGTGATTGTATCCCCTAGGTTTGCTAGACTCCGCGTAGTCTCGTTTGCATGTCAATTAAGGTAGCACGGTTCCTTCGTATAGGACTTCCTTTCTTGCGTGAGATTTCCTAAAACACAAACAAACATTATCCCCTCTTAAGGATACGTCAACTCCTTCTACTACAGGTGAGTAAGTCTCCAAAGGTCGAGCATTCGGTAGATTGCATAGTGACGTCATCCACTTAAAAAACACAAACCAACAAGAATAGTTTAGCCGAACTACGGCAACTCTGATTCTCATGTCCAGATGAGATACGTAGGCACGAGATGTGATGTCTTGTCGAGTTTGACTAACAACTAACACTAATTCTTTTCTCTCGCCCTCGTTGCGATTGAGACCTTCCCTTTCTCTTGCCCTAGTTGCAATCGAGACCCTTCTTCTTGTTGTGTGCTTGGAGTCCGGTATAAGTCCATCAAGTGGCATCTGGTTTCCAGTGTGGGTGTGTTTTGGTTCAGAATCTGATATAAGCCCAACGATTGGCATTCGGATTCCACGTTTGCCTGTGTCTGTTGTGTTTGGTGTGCGTGAGCCGAGCTACGGATGCTCTGATTCTTCTTTAGTCCAAGAAGATACGTATGCATAGGATGCGACATCCTAGCGAGCATGTGTTTTTCCCCCAGTCCGAACTACTTCGACTCTGATGTCTATGCTTGATAGACTAAGTAGGCCCAGGATGCGAGATCCTGCCGAGTCAGTCTCGTTTGTTTTCTTGTGTCTCTTTCAGCCAGTGTTTGTTTGTTTATGAGCAGTGTTTTAACAACCATTTTCCTTCCTTTTGTGCGTGGATCCCGTCGAGTACGACGGATGCGTAGGGGTGCTAATACCTTCCCTTCGCATAACCGACTCCCGATCCCATTCTCTTTGGTCGCGAGACCATGCTTTTTCCAGGTTTACTTCGAGCGTTTCCTTTCCCTCTTTTGGGATAAATAACGCACGGTGGCGGCTCTGTTGTTCTTGTTTCCCGCCGGTTTTTCGCGTAATGCGACAGCTGCGCTTTGGCATGGGCTACTCGCCGACTAAGACAGTATATGTTGAACCATACTACCTTGTTGATTTCTAAGATGGACCCAGTAAAGTATATCTTTGAAAAGCCGACTCTTACCAGACGAGTGGCTCGTTGGCAGATGGTTTTGATAGAGTATGATATCCAGTACACGTCGTAAAAGGCCATCAAGGGTAGTATTCTGTCTGATTACCTTGCTGAGCAACCTGTAAGACCCCAATTTTGTCCCTAAGATCCCTCATGGTATCATATCATAACATTGCATTGCCTCAAGGATCATTGGACACCTTGCTTCCTTCCCTGTGGGTGGGATCTTTCTTGAGAGTGGTTCTTGATCACCAAGCATTGTTTGCATTTTGTATATCATTGCTTTTCTTTTAATCACTGACCAAAAGTACAAAAATATGTCATTAACCCTTGTTACTTGCAGCTGAAGCAATTGCAGGTCAAGCACATCAAAGGCATTCATTGAGCAATAGATGGTCATCTGAAGACCCAGAAAGTCAACTGCAAAGTCAACTGTGGATTTGGAGGTGGGAAGTGATTAGAAATACTTCATTCATGTTCAAACAAGTCTCATTTGACATTTCAAACACTCACAGTGAAGAAATTGAGGTCAAGTCAAAAGTTTCCAAAAATGGAAAGTGACCTATAATTTCAAGTTTCCAAAAATGGAAGGGTTTTAGATCAACTTCAACTCAATTTTACATCATCAAAAAAGCTTCAAATGAAATTTTGTTGAACATGAAAGTTGTAGATCTTTCTCTCCCATTTCCAAAATGTCCAAGATCTTGAGCATCTGATGTGTGGTTGAGGAGATATGATCAAATCATTGCCAAGTGTGCATGGGATTTCAAATGACCATAACTTTTGACTCATAACTCCAAATTGAGTGGCTCTTCTTGCATTTTTCTTCTCATGACATGAACTTTCCAAACCATTCATCACATTGCTTGAAATTGCATCATATGATCATTTGCTATTCCATGCCTATTTTGGAGGGAAATTCAAAAATTCAAAATTGGTGCATTGTATGGACAAAATACCATTGCATTTTGGTTTATGAAATGATTTTGAGTGACTTTGACCATGTACATGGCACTGTTCACGTGAGAATTTTGCCATGCACCTCCAATTTTCAATTTTTGCCAAACACCTTATTTTGCCTAATTTCAATTAACCAATTTAAGTGTAGATTAGCAATGTGATTAAGAGAGCATATAAATACAAAAACCTAACAGAATTTCAGATTAGCTTCATCATTTCACCATTTTTTAGATCTAGTTTTCATCTCCCTCCATTTTTTTCTCTTAATCATAATTCAAATTTTCTCCAAATAACCTTGCCATTTTATTGCATATTCTGGTTCTGTGATATGGATTTGGTGTAGATCGAGCTCTCAATTGCAGAATTTGGCCAAGAATTGTGTGGTGCAAGCTCAAGAACTCAAGTATGGAAGTTGATTGTTAAGCAAGATCTAAGCTGTTTCAAGCCTGAATTCACTCATCAATCTTCATAACAAGTGTTCTGGAGTAGATTTGAAGCTTGCCAAGCCTTGGATCGTGCATTTCAAGAAGCTGCTCTTCAAGAGGTTCAGTTTTCGAATCTCATAATTCTTAAATTTATTAACATGATAACGTAGATCTTGTGTTGCTGATAAATCTGATGGAAATTTCATGTGAAATGGTGCATTATTGAGTGAGATAGGCTTGATTGAAGTTTTGAATGCTAAATTGTTTTTGCTTCGATTTGCATGATTGATGATGAATTAACATGAAATAATGATTGATCTATAACCTACGTAGCATAAGGATTCGATTGGTGTATTAATTTTGAAAATCTGGAAAAAAAATCATGTGTGAACACTGTTCCTCCACCGTCTTCACGAAGAAGACGGTGGTTTCCGCCCGTAGCGTCCACCTAGCGTCCGTTTAGTGTCCGTCTGGTTTTTGGTTAGGGCTTTGGTCCAAAACGCCATCGTTTT